>NC_056437.1:60305267-60460267 GCF_018296145.1 Oncorhynchus tshawytscha | reverse complement strand
AGAAATGCTCACAAACAGGGATGTAAACAAATTTGAGCACAACATTTGAGAGAAATAAGCTTTTTGTGCATATGGAACATTTCTGGGTTGTTTTATTTCAGCTCATGTAACATGGGACCAACACTTTACATGTTGCTTTTATATTTTGTTCAGTATAAAAATGTAACCCTGGGATAGAGTTGTATTTTTTTGTGGGAAACCCACAGTTTTATGCCAAAGAAACACCAGAATGGCTTTCCAATAGGTGGTGAGTGTTCCTGAAAAGGTCCAGTCTCAGCCCTGATTTAAATCTGCTTGAAAATCAGAGACATGGTTTGAATATCTTTTATACATTTTTTTATTTAACCTTTATTTATCAAATGTATTTAGGTTGAGCAATTTTGACAAAAACTATAGATATACAGTACCAGTCAAAAGTTTGGACACATCTGCTCATTCAAGGGTTTTTCTTTATTTTTAATATTTTCTACATTGTAGAATAATAGTGAAGACATCAAAACTATGAAATAACATATGCAATCATGTAGTAACCAAAAACAGTGTTAAACAAATCAAAATATATTTTATATTTGAGATTCTTCAAAGTAGCCCCCCTTTGCCTTGAGGACAGCTTTGCACACTCTTGGCATTCTCTAAACCAGCTTCACCTGGAATACTTTTCCAACAGTCTTGAAGGAGTTCCTACATATGCTGAGCACTTGTTGGCTGCTTTTCCTTCACTCTGCAGTCAAACTCATCCCAAACCATCTCAATTTGGTTGAGGCCAGGGGATTGTAGAGACCAGGTCATCTGATGCCACCCTTTGCCTTGATGACAGCTTTGCACACTCTTGGCATTCTCTCAACCAGCTTCAGGAGGTAGTCACCTGGAATGCATTTTAATTAACAGGTGTGCCTTGTTAAAAGTTAATTTGTGGAATTGCTTTCCTTCTTAATGCATTTTAGCCAATCAGTTGTGTTGTGACAAGGTAGGGGGGTATACAGAAGATAGCCCTATTTGGTAAAAGAACAAGTCCATATTATGGCAAGAACAGCTCAAATAAGCAAAGAGAAACTGCAGTCCATGATTACTTTTAGACATGAAGGTCAGTCAATTCAGAAAATGTCAAGAACTTTGAAAGTTTCTTCAAGTGTAGTTGCAAAAACCATCAAGCGCTATGATGAAACTGGCTCTCATGAGGACCACCACAGGAAAGGAAGACCCAGAGTTACCTCTGCTGCAGAGGATAAGCTCATTAGAATTGCCTCAGAAATTGCAGCCCAAATAAAAGCTTCACAGAGTTCATGTAACAGATACATTTCAACATCAACTGTTCAGAGGAGACTGTGTGAATCAGGCCCATGGTCAAATGGCTGCAAATAAACCACTACTAAAGGACACCAATAAGAAGAAGAGATTTGCTTGGGCCAAGAAACACGAGCAATGGACATTAGACCGGTGGAAATCTGTCCTTTGGTCTGATGAGTCCAAATTTGAGATGTTTGGTTCCAACCACCATGTCTTTGTGAGAAGCAGAGTAGGTGAACAGATGATCTCTGCATGTGTGGTTCCCACCGTGAAGCATGGAGGAGGAGGTGTGATGGTGTGGGGGTGCTTTGCTGGTGACACTGTCTGTGATTTATTTAGAATTCAAGGCACACTTAACCAGCATCGCTACCACAGCATTCTGCAGCGATTTGCCATCCATTTGTTTTTCAACAGGACAATGACCCAACACACCTCCAGGCTGTGTAAGGGCTATATGACCAAAAAAAGAGAGTGATGGAGTGCTGCATCCAATGACCTGGCCTCCACAATCACCCAACCTCAACACAATTGAGATGGTTTGGGATCACTTTGACCGCAGAGTGAAGGAAAAGCACCCAACAAGTGCTGAGCATATGTGGGAACTCCTTCAAGATTGATGGAAAAGCATTCCAGGTGAAGCTGGTTGAGAGAATGCCAAGCGTGTGCAAAGCTGTCATCAAGGCAAATGGTGGACACTTTGAAGAATATAAAATATGTTTAACACTTTTTTAGTTACTACATGATTCCATGTGTGTTATTTTATAGTTTTGATGTCTTAAGTATTATTTTACAATGCATAAAATAGTAAAGATAAAGAAAAACCCTTGAATCAGTAGGTGTGTCCAAACATTTGATTGGTACTGTATGTTGTCGTAAGAGTTGTGCAAAGTTGTTAGAATCTCATTCAAAAGGTTTTACAGCTGTAATGGATGCCAAAAGGTGATTCCAAGTATTAACTCTGGGGTGTGAAGACATAAGCAATGAACACATCTTAATTATTATTATTTTTTTTACAATTAATTCATTAAGTTTCTATAATTTTTCTTTCACTTTGAAAATGTGTAGGTTGTTTTGTAGGTTGTACTCCATTTATTTTAAGGCATAATGTGAAACCTGTGCAGACTTTCACTAGGCACTGTGTGTGTGTGTGTGTGTGTGTGTGTGTGTGTGTGTGTGTGTGTGTGTGTGTGTGTGTGTGTGTGTGTGTGTGTGTGTGTGTGTGTGTGTGTGTGTGTGTGTGTATATATATCGCTTTTAAATGGATAGTAATTGGCTCAATGGGAACAGCTAGCATTTCACTGCGCTACCCCCACCCCGCTAGTAAATATGGTTTCGATTAGCAACTATTGTCATTTACTGCGGTCACGGCCAGTATGCACTTCCAAAAAAAGTCTGCAAAAAAAGATACATGCAACTGAAAAAATACCTCGTCTTGGCACCTTCAATGTATTCAGCTGTTTATTGTTTGTAGATTGCCGACCTGTGTATTGCAGTAAGGTTAGTGCCTTGGGACATGAGTGTTTGGAGGAGTCGAATAGGCATTTTTTCGGTTCTGGTAAATTTCCTTCTTTCTTTTGCGCGAGTGAAGTGAGTTCGGAAAAATTTAAGTATGCCTGTTAGAAAACGTTTTCACATATACACTTTAAATCCAAAAATGACATGGTCGCTGTGGTAGAACGTTTGTTTTGAATTGCGATTTTCTGCATTTGTCAATTTATCAAAGTCCCATCAGGTAGCCTGATTTCAGACGTGTCCATGTAAACAGGATTATTAGTGAAATCGTTATTCTTGCAAAGGATGTAAACGACTAAATCGAACTATTATATTAATCTTACTATTCACAATAATCGTATTATTCTGTGAATGTAACGCTAGCCTACTAATAACCTACTCCTCCCCTCGGGGCGACGTTATAGGGTACAAAAGGAATCAGAAATAGAGACAGGCAATAAGGCGGGCTGGCCTACAGGTGACATTATGGTAGACTGCGTGTACAGTGTATAAAGTGTACAGATTAATCTCTCATTAATTGCACCTTTTCTATCTGTATTTAGTGTCAGTATATGTCCTTGTCTATGCTTGATTGTGCTTTTATGTATGCTCCATGCCGCAACCCAAATGTCCCCACGGGGATAATAAAGCCATTATTTTATCTTAAAAGCTACAACACAGAAAGTCACGGATGTAAACCAAACTTCTGAAAAGCTATTTTTACATGACAGGAACCACACCACTTTGTGCCTCCTAGACACTTTAGATGTTGTTTTTATCTTTCAGTGATGTAAAGACAGTGAGATATATGAGCAATAAAGCTTGCATCTATATGCCTTATGTTGTTTCGGGTGGGTCACAGGCGAATTAATTTTCTTTTGAGTAGGCCTAGGCAAGATTTTTTAAACAGATTTCTAACGTTTGCGTTTTTTTTCTTCTATCGAATGGAATATATTTGTTTACTTCTAAATGGAAAGACTACTTTATGCCACATTCGAAGCAGTCTCTTCATTTTGCACTTCATCAGGAAATAGCATTTTCCTATGAGCACTGTCATAAGTTATTTGCATCGTTTTTGCCTAAAAGGAAATTGAATGTCAGCGACCTTAAAATCGCAAGGTTTTCATTGCGAATTGTGTTTCAAGCGCTCATTGGCAATGTAAAACACTTCTATGATCAGTTTCCAAGCCAGTCAAGTATCAAACACAGACCCAGAGTCGTAAACCATCGCTATAAATTGGATACATCCAATATCAAAAAGTAAGATACATATTTAGGCTGCAGTCGAACACAGCAGGTACAAATACAAACAATGTCACTGGATATTCAGGGTTTCCCAATAATACATTTACCTGAAGATTCACCAATCGCTCCATAATTACACTTACCTTTGACAAATATTGACCAGACCAACCAACAGAACTATGTCATACTAAAGTTATGCCAGAGATATGTATATAATGACGAGATGGTCAGGTCTAACAGGATTCTCTTCCTTAGAGAGAGGAGGCGAGATCACGTGGGGCCATTCTAGCCAATGAGAAGGCATATAATCGTGTGACAAACAGGCACAACTCGAATATTAAATCGTTTTTTTCAATGTTCCCGGTATGCCATGTGTGTATGCTTATATCAGAACATTCGTAACAACCTAACCATCACGAAACTTTTATTCGATCAAATTAGCTTAATGTTGCAAAGAAGACATCATTTTTTGATGTTGGCCAAATTCGACACTCTCATTGACCACCACGCATAACTCCTCGCCTGGTGGGGACAGATTTTGGGCCAAGTTACCCATCTTGAATCGCCTCCTCCTCTTTGGTAACGCAACTCTAAGTTTCATTTCCTCACTGCATTTCCACGAAAGAGGAGAGGCAATACCGAAATGCCTGACGCCCAAAATGTATGGCCAGTCTGAGATATGTCTTTTTCTTTGAAACTCTGCCTAGAACTCTGCCAGCATCCCGGAGTCGCCTCTTCACTGTTGATGTTGAGACTGGTGTTTTGCGGGTACTATTTAATGAAGCTGCCAGTTGAGGACTTGTGAGGTGTCTGTTTCTCAAACTAACCCCAAAGTACTTGTCCTCTTGCTCAGTTGTGCACAGGGGCCTCCCACTCCTCTTTCTATTCTGGTTAGAGACAGTTTGCTCTGTTCTGTGAAGGCAGTAGCACACAGCTTGTACGAGATATTCAGTTTCTTGGCAATTTCTCACATGGAATAGCCTTCATTTCTCAGAACAAGAATAGACTGATGAGTTTCAGAAGAAAGTCCTTTGGCTCTGGCCATTTTGAGCCTGTAATCGAACCCATAAATGCTGATGCTTCAGATACTGAACTACTCTAAAAGAAGGCTAGTTTTATTGCTTCTTTAATCCGAAAAACAGTTTTCAGCTGTGCTAACATAATTGCAAAAGGGTTTTCTAATGATCAATTAGCCTTTTAAAATTATAAACTTCAATTAGCTAACACAACGTGCCATTGGAACACAGGAGTGATGGTTGCTGATAATGGGCCTCTGTACGCCTATGTAGATATTCCATTAAAAATCTGCCGTTTCCAGCTATAATAGTCATTTACAACATTAACAATGCCTAAACTGCATTTCTGATCAATGTGATGTTATTTTAATGGACAAAAATGTGTTTTTCTTTCAAAAACAAGGACATTTCTAAGTGACCCCAAACTTTTGAACGGTAGTATATATTTCTTAATTCCATTCTTTTACTTTTAGATGTGTGTATTGTTGTGAATTGTTAGATACAACTGCACTGTTGGAGCTAGAACCACAACCATTTCACTACACCTGCAATAACATCTGCTAAATATGTGTATGTGACCAATAAAATTTTATTTGAACAAACATGGCACCTCACCTAGATTTGAGTTGAGAGAAATTAGGCAAGGTTGTCCAGAAAATTATGTCATGGCTTTAGAAGCTTCTGATAGGCTAATTGACATCGTTTGAGTCAACTGGAGGTGTACCTGTGGATGTTTTTCAAGGCCTACCTTCAAGCTCAGTGCCTTTTTGCTTGACATTATGGGAAAATCAAAAGAAGTTAGCCAAGACCTCAGAAAAAAGATTGTAGACCTCCACAAGTCTGGTTCATCCTTGGGAGCAATTTACTACACCTGAAGGTACCATGTTCATCTATACAAACAACAGTACGCAAGTATAAACACCATGGGACCACGCAGCCGTCATACCGCTCAGGAAGGAGACGCTTTCTGTCTCCTAGAGATTAACCTACTTTGGTGCGAAAAGTGCAAATCAATCCCAGAACAACAGCAAACGACCTTGTGAAGATGCTGGAGGAAACAGGTACAAAGTATCTATATCCACAGTGAAACAAGTCTTAAATCGACATAACCTGAAAGGCCACTCAGCAAGGAAGAAGCCACTGCTCCAAAACCACCATAAAAAAGCCAGACTACGGTTTGCAATTGCACATGGGGACAAAGATCGTACTTTTTGGAGAAATGCCCTCTGGTCTGATGAAACAAAAATAGAACTGTTTGGCCATAATGACCATCGTTATGTTTGGAGGAAAAAGGGGGATGCTTGCAAGCCGAAGAACACCATCCCAACCGTGAAGCACAGCATCATGTTGTGGGGGTGCTTTGCTGCAGGAGGGACTGGTGCACTTCTGAAAATGATGTAGATATATTGAAGCAACCTCTCAAGACATCAGTCAGGAAGTTAAAGCTTGGTCGCAAATGGGTCTTCCAAATGGACAATGACCCAAAGCATACTTCCAAAGTTGTGGTAAAATGGCTTAAGGACAAGAAAGTAAAGGTATTGGAGTGGCCATCACAAAGCCCTGACCACAATCCTATGGAACATTTGTGGGCAGAACTGAAAAAGCGTGTGCGAGAAAGGATCCTACAAACCTGACTCAGTTACACCAGCTCTGTCAGAAGGAATGGGCCAAAATGTACCCAACTTATTGTGGGAAGCTTGTGGAAGGCTACCCAAAATGTTTGTCCCAAGTTAAACAATTTAAAGGCAATGCTACCAAATACTAATTGAGTGTATGTAAACTTCTGACCCACTGGGAATGTGATGAAGGAAATAAAAGCTGAAATCAATCATTCTCTCTACTATTATTCTGACATTTTACATCCTTAAAATAAAGTGGTGATCCTAACTGACCTAAGACAGGACATTTTTACTAGGATTAAGTGTCAGGAATTGTGAAAACTGAGTTTAAATGTATTTGGCTAAGGTGTATGTAAACTTCTGACTTCAACAGTATGGGGGATACAACCTTCCCAGCTCTGCAGATTTTGCTGCGAAGAGGCAGAGTCATTAGATCATTTATTTTGGTACTGTTCAAGAGTGTGCAAAGCTGTCATAAAGGCAATGGGTGGCTACTTTGAAGAATCTCAAATATAACATTTGTTTAACACTTTTTTGGTTAATACATGATTCCATATGTGTTATTTCATAGTTTGTGTATTCACTATTGTTCTACAATGAAGAAAATAGTAAAAATAAAGACAAACCCTGGAATGAGTAGGTGTGTCCAAACTTTTGACTGGTACTGTATATATATATATAAATATATTTATCCCAAAAATATATGGGGGATTGGAAATTATGCAGACAATTACATTGATGGTAGCTACAATCTATCTGCAAAATAAAAGCTGATCTACCCCCTAAAAAAATATATATATAAAAAATAACTCTAATAATAATGTCCAGAATAATGTTCTAGCCATCGCCGATCCACTTTTCATTTTCCATTGGTTTTGTCTTGTCTTCCATCACACCTGGTTCCAATTCCATCAATTACATGTTGTGTATTTAACCCTCTGTTTCCTTCCATGTCCTTGTCCGTAATTGTTTGTTGTAGTGCTTGTGCTGGTATTTACCGGGGTTTGTTTGACCCATTCATTGTATTGTTCTGTTGACGGTGGTTTATGGTTATTAAACACAACCGTTGTAAATCAGTTTCCGCTCTCCTGCGCCTGACTTCTCTGCCGCCAGTAGCATCGCATTTACATCTCCAAAGATGGTCTGGAGAAAGGAGGAGGGGATGGGGTCAAGCGGGCAGGTTGTCTAGAGGCCAGACCTCACTAGTCGCAGGATTTCATCTGGAGAGAGAGGGGAGATAGAGGTCACGGTGTAGGGTAGTTCAGTGTGGGACCAGTGGACTCAATAGGCTGAGTGAATGAGGAGCGGAGTGTCCAATAACCCCATGGCTATGCTCTAATTATTTTGCAGGATGGAAATGCAGATGGACTGGTAAAATGACTTGGGAGCTCAGGGGAATACCAGTGAGCATCACTGACTATGGTGACAAGTCAAATGAGAGCAGATAAAAGAGAAAATTGTAATTGACGTGATCAATACAGAAGACCAGATTACCAGTACAACAGTACTGCAACTGAAAAATATATTGGCTGAAGAATTGTCAAAAACAGATTCTAAGGATCCCAGGCCACCACACATACAGTTAAAACATATATGTTTACTAGTAAAACTTGGGAGTTTACAACATTCAAACACAAAAACACACAAAACAGGACGCAGGACAAAAGACAGGACACAGTCCCAAGCTGGAAGACTCATGCCTGCTCTCCTGTTATGGGATCCAGCACCACTCTGTCAGTCAGCTGGTGATGAGGTTGCCTGGGGGATGGAGGGATTGAAGAATAGGCAGGAGAGAGAATCTCTACTACTTTACTGCCTGTATTTATGATGTATTTTTATGTAACACTGTATTCAGTATTGTACTGTAATCTCACTGCCAAAGCACAAACTGGCAAAGCTGTTGATAAATATTTCAAAAATAATACAAAATAACAGAAACATAACAACAATATATATTTTGTTTGTTCTCTTCCCCTGCAAAGGTGAAGCTCTGGCTATAAACTCTCAGGGCCATAATAAGGTCCCAGTTTCCATCGGTAGTCATTTGATTCCATCGGTAGTCATTTGGTCAGCATGCACCCTGACTCTGGAGGAGTGGTACCTCCCGTAGGACACCATCAGGGCAGCCAGGAGACAGACAGCAGCACTGACCCCCAGGACTGCAACCACAGTACAGGTCTGTACTGACCCCCGACACTGGAAGAGGAGTGGCCGGGGTCAAAGGTCAGGGTTCGAGTTCTGATGTAACAAGGAATCGCAGAGGGAGAGAAATTATAATAGAGGTCATTCTATTCACAATGGAGCAGCATTATATATATCAATGTTTTTTCAAGTATTTAACCTTTATTTATCCAGCAAAATTCCCATTGAGTTCAGAAGACCTCTTTTATAAGAGAGACCTGGTATGTGGGCCTCTTTGTACTTCACACTTACCAATTGGGTATTACAGAACAGTTGTTGCTGTGATGGGAAAAAGAGTGTTTACTATTTGACTCAGTGGTAGACTAGCATGCTACTAGATCGGTTTGTGTGTTTAGCCAACTCTCCTGTCGTGTTCGTTGTCATGCCAAAACCGGTATTTCAGATCAATGTCATGTACTGTATGTATGGAATGCAGTATTACCTGGAAGCTGGATCAAATGTGTCTCAAGCTTAAGGTAGGCAGGCTTCTGAAAGACCTATCCATTTCCAATGTAGAAATAAAGAGTAATTACAATTTTAAGTGAGAAAAACTCATTTCTCAGATGTCACTGGGCCTGTGGTGGAAGCAGCTGGAGAGTGAGATGCCAGGTTGTTGATGGCGGGATCAATGTCAGGGTAAGAACACAACCTCTTGTCAGGTCAGGACACTAAACCCCTGTATCCTGTCACCTGGATGAATGAATTAAGGAACAAAAGAACGAACACAATCAGGGTAAAAAAAAGGTGGTTTACTTCACTTGGATAATATAGTGATCCAAGATCATCAAATTCAAAGTTACCTCAATGGCACCTTGTTGTGGAAAATTGCAAGATTATGTTATAATGCTTGTATTGCATAATATGTTTTTGTGATATACGTGTCTATTAGAATATATTTCTAATGATAATGGTGTTGGCAGTTGCACTTTTCCCTCAGCTGGGGCTCAGTCACTTGGGGCCCAGAGAGGGGAGAGGTCAGGCTTGTCTTTCACATATCCCTGGTGCTATGCAGAATATCAGAAAGGGAAGAGGACAGGATGGAACATTCTCTTCATTTGTGAATGTATCTGTTAAACCTTTTGAAGGGATGGCATGATTAAGGGGGAACCAATTACTTGTTTCCACAATGTCTGTGCGCAAGTCACTCCCTCCTTTGGCATTGGCGGGAGGTGTATGGCAGTGTCTGGAACCATTGTACGTCCTCTCTGGTGTTGCACTTATCCTGGGATAGTGTATGACATAGAGGCTCACTCCCCTCAGTGAGTTTGTCCAGGAGAGGGGTCAAGAAGGAGTTTAACTTTAGATGGGAGTATCTAGAGTTGACAATTGAGTTATGCCATTGGATGAGGTAATGGTTTTGTGCTATGAAGTACCAGGGACGAGATTAGAACCTTGTTTTAGGGACCAAACTGAACGATAATTTATAGCGAATGTTACCTGGCTAAGGGATACTCCTTTCTTAATTATAAAGTCCCTTTTTTGAACTGTTCCTTAGATCTGTGGTTCGTCATGTAGGTTGAGAGGGGTGTATCTTGGCTATAAAAGATCTCTGTACTTTTGTGTTGTCACTTTCAATGGTTCATTAGAAATGGCGCATCATTGAAAGTCATTGCTAATGCAAAGCTCTTATTATTATTAAAGATGTAGTTTAAGTATAACTCTGACTGGTGTGTGAAGTTTGTTTCTCCTCATTTGGTAGTCAGAAATTAGCCACCACAACCTCCAGCTGGGCAGTCCATCCAATCTGAGCCAGATACCTGTACCTGGTACCTGTTTAGCCCAGTACACCTGTGTCTGTAACTACACCCCACCACAGAGTCACTGACAGAGAGGGAGATATTCTGAGAGAACAAGGAGATGGCCAGAAAAGAAAAGGATGGTTAGCATTCACTTGCATACACATTTCACAAAAATATGCTGTGTAAGAACATACCTGCACACAAAACACACACTCACTTGCCTTACATTATATGGGAATTTAATTGGTGAAGACGCCACGTAGGGGAAGAGATACGGATACATTTCTTCTCCAAAGAGAGACATATTGGATAGATCGCTTGGCCACTCTTGCTCCAGCAGGCCTCAATGAGGAATGCTATTTTTCTTAGTTTTTGTAGTTGGTTATAAATAGGGCAAAAAAATCAGGTAATGACATCATAATGTATTTGTATTGTGTGTCTATCTTTATTTGATTGTCATGTTTCCCCCACTGCTTCCTCTACCGGGACCTCTTGATTGAGCCAATACTGACTGTGAATTTATAATTATGCCCACCTGTGTGGTATGTTTGTTGTGACATTGATTGCCATTGCCTTGCACACTGAAGATAGGCTCACACCATTGTGTAAATGGTAAAGAAGATGAAGAGGTGTTTGAAATCAAATGTTATCATGGAGAACAGAGCTCAGGAAAAAGGTCAAACTGAAATGAACGAGCGCAGAAGACCCACCGTTTTACTCCAATATTTATAAACAAATGAATCGACTCAAAACGTGGTTAAAACTATAATTTTGATATCATGAATGGTCAGTCCTTGCATCCATACTAGCTCTGTCTATGGAATTGAGAATGGTCACATATCTCCAGTGTCATCCCTCAGCTTTTTACCTAAACAGTGGTGGGGACCCTTTGTTATTGTTTCAACTGCAGATTGTCCCTTTAAATAAGTAAAACATTATTGTAACTTTCTAAGAGAAAGAGGATTATTTGTTCAAGAGGCTACATTACTTTGTTTTGTCTCTCATCTGTCAAAAAAAGTATTGTCAAGACTGTTTTAATGTGTAATTTTCCTGTGTTGCATAAGGTTATGATGTATGTCTTTCATTGTTATAAACTACCTATGACCCTTACTTATAAACCCTTATAAAGGGTAGTGTTACCTATAAAGGACCAGGGAAGAAACCAGATGCCTTTATACAAGCTTAACCTGGAATCCACACTGAGGTGAAGTAATAGTGAAATTGAAAGACTACAGAGTTTAGGCTAGTTAGTATACTGTACAACTAGTGTTGGGAATTTTCTTATTCAGGTGTGAAGTATAGAATCAGAGATGAAATCAGACAATGGTGTAAAGGCAGAAAGAAAAGGTTTAATTTGGAAGCACACACCATGTCTGAAGACAGCAGAGATGACATCAACTTTTATCCCTTCCCAGCGCAGTCAGTAAAATCAGCAATGTGGTCATGGTAGCACTTTAAGTTAGTGTTGTGTGTTACTCAAGGCTAAGGAACATTCCATACCCACAAAAAGAGATGACAGAGCTGAGAAACAAGACTAACATTTAGTTACTGTTATTTAATCGATACTAAAGAATCATTACATAAACCTTCAACCGCTAACGTTCCTCAGCCTCGTTTTCAGAGCCTCGAAAGTGCTCCTGTCATTTTTATTCTCCTTCCAGCAGTCCAATATATACTCTCAAAATGGCACTGGAAAGCAGAAGAACTCTACATTTGTGCTAATCATGCATTGATAGCATTGCTCACTCAATAACAATGGGGTAGATGTCAGAAGTTAGTGTCAAATCAAATTGTATTTGTCACATGCGCCGAATACAACCGGTGTAGACTTTACCATGAAATGCTTGCTTACGAGGCCTTCCCAACGATGCAGAGTTTAAAAATTATAATACACAGAAAAAATAGTAACACAAGAGGAATAAAATATAATACACAAGAATGGAGCTACTGTATATACAGGGAGTACCAGTACCAGATCAATGTAGAGCTACATACAGGGAGTAACAGTATCAGATCAATGTGCAGAGGTACGAGGTGTTTGAGGTAGATACAGTATGTACATGAATGCAAGGTAAAGTGACTAGGAATCAGGATAGATAATAAGTGTAAAAAAGAGTGTAAAATAAAGAATAGCAGCCGCAAATGTTTGTGTTGTGTCGGTATGCGTGTGCTATGTATATGTGTGTGCGTATGTCAGTGGAGGCTGGTGGGGGGAGCTATAGGAGGACGGGCTCGTTGTAAAGGCAGGAAGGGAATAAATGGAACAGTATCAAACACATCAAACATAAGGAAACCACGTTTGACTCCGTTCCATTTATTCCAATCCAGCCATTACAATGAGCCCGTCCTCCTCTGGCGTATGAAAGGGAAACGAGGATACCTAGTCAGTTGTACAACTGAATGCCTTCAACCGAAATGTGTCTTCTGCATTTAACCAGAGAGGTGCGGGGGGTTGCCTTAATCGACATCCACGTATGTCTATGGGTTTTGTGTGGGAGTATCAATGTAGTTTTGTGTGAGTGAGTGTGTATATAGTGTGTATATATAGTCTAGTGAGTGTGCGTAGGGTCAGTGCAAGATAGGAATCAGGATAGATAGTTCGGGTAACCATTAATTGACTATTTCACAGTCTTCTGGCATTTAGCAGTCTTATGGCATTGGGGTAAAAAATGTCTCAGAGCCTGTTGGTCCGAGAGCCAATGCTTCCGTACCATTTGCCAGACAGTAGCAGAGTGAACAGTCTATGGCTTTCGGGCCTTCCCCTGACACCGCCTAATATAGAGGTCCTGGATGGCAGGGATATACCACTTTCTGTAGTGCTTTGCGGTCGGGGGCGTTGCATTTCCCATACGAATCAGCCAGTCAAGGTGCTCTCGATGGTGCAGCTGTAGAAATTTCTAACGATCTGAGGGTCCATGCCAAATCGTTTTAGCCTCCTGAGGAGGAATAGGTGCTGCTGTGCCCTCTTCACGACTGTGCTGGTGTGTGTGGGCCATGCTAAGTCCTTAGTGATGTGGACGTCAAGGAACTTGAAGCTCTCTCAGGGAGTACAGGAGGGGACTAAGCACACACCCCTGAGGGGCCCCGTGCTGAGGGTCAGCGTGGCGAGATGTTGTTGCCTATCCTCACCACCTGGGGCCGGCCCGTCAGGAAGTCCAAGATCCAGTTGCAGAGGAAGGTGTTCAATTCCAAGGTCTCTAGCTTGGTGATGAGCTTGGAGGGGACTATGGTGTTGAATGCTGAGCTGTAGTCTATGAACAGCACTCTCACATAGTTATTTCCCCTCTTGTCCAGGTGAGAGAGGGCAGTGTAAAGTGCAATTGAGATTGCGTCATCTGTGGATCTGTTGGGGCATTATGAGAATTGAAGTGGGCCCATAGTGTCTGGGATGATTATGTTGATGTGTGTCATGACCAGCCTTTCAAAGCACCTACAGATGTGCGTGCTACAGGGCGAAAGTCATTTAGGCAGGTTACCTTGGAGCTCTGGTCTGCTCATGCTTTGAGAATGCACCCTGGTATTCCGTTTGTGTGATTGTTAACCTGTTTAAACGTTTTGCTCACATCGGCCACGGAGAGAGAGATCACACAGTCCTCCAGAAAAACAGGGTCTTTCACGCTAGACACAGTGTTCTATTCCTCGAAGCGAGAATAAAAAGCTTTCAGCTGGATTGGGAGTTCTGCATTACTGGGTTACTCA
Organism: Oncorhynchus tshawytscha; assembly: GCF_018296145.1. Classification (NCBI taxonomy): domain Eukaryota; kingdom Metazoa; phylum Chordata; class Actinopteri; order Salmoniformes; family Salmonidae; genus Oncorhynchus; species Oncorhynchus tshawytscha. The sequence goes on along the minus strand of NC_056437.1, from coordinate 60,445,990 downwards.
CGGCTGGGTTTCCCTTTGTAATTCATTATCGTCTGCAGGCCCTACCACATACGACGAGCATCGAAGCCGGTGTAATAGGATTCCACCTTCCTACTATAGTATCCTTTTGCATGTTTGATGTCTAGTCTGAGGTCGTAGCAGGCTTTCTTGCATGCGTCCATGTCCATGTCCCATTCCTTGTAAGCAAGCGGTAGCTCTAGCCTTTAGCCCAGAACGGATATTGCCTGTAATCGATGGTTTTTGGTTTGGATACGTTCGTATAGTCACTGTGGAGATGACATTGTCTGTGCCCTTATTGATGAACCTTGCGACTGTTGTGGTAAACTCCTCAATGCTATCGGATGAATCCTGTAACATATTCCAGTCTGTACTAGCAAAACAGTCTTGTAACCTCGTGTCATCCGAACACTTCCGTATTGAACGCATCACTGGTACTTCCTGTTTGAGCTTTGTTTTGTAAACAGGAAGCAGGAGAATGGAGTTGTGGTCAGAATTGCAGAAGGGAGGACAAGGGAGGGCGTTGTATGAGTTTCTGTGGGTAGAATAAAAGTGGTCTAGAGTTTTAGGTCCCCTAGTGGAGCAGGTGATGTGTTGGTAGAAGTGAGGGAGGACGGTTTTAATCTCCTCAAGTTAGTCTCCGCCCGCCAGAAACACTGCCACTGGGTGAGCAGTTTCTTGTTTGTTTATGGCCCCATACAGTTTGTTGAGTGCCAGAGTTTTGTTGTCTTGTAGACAGCCGTGATAATTACGGATAACTCTCTTGGTAGATGAAAGAGTCTGCAGCTTAACTTACCATGAGGTATTCTATAACAGGTGAGCAAAAGTTATAGATTTCCTTCACACTGGAAGCAGCACACCTGTTGTTATTTATGAAACCCCCTCCTTCTTTAGACTTTCCCAAAACCTTCGTCCGATCTTGCCACTAGATGAAGAATCCACAAATTACTCTGTGTATAGTGTCATCATCTAGCCACGTATCTGTAAGACATGTGACTCTCAAACGAAGCGCATCTTATTCTAAAGTGACTGGACATTTGCCAACAGAAAGGAGGGGAGCGCCGTTCGGTTTTCTCATCGCTCATTTTCACCAGGGCTGCAGCTCGTCTAATGCGTCTATATGCCTGCAGGTTTTTGGTAGCTAATGGAACAAAGGAATAGGGACCGGGCAACAGCTGAGTTGAAGTCTTATTTGAGGTTGAAATCGTGGTTAGTAACTGTTTATCTGATATCCAGAAGTGCTTGGGGTCAAATGGGATAATAGAATGACATTTTCTGTACAATAGAAGTAAAGATCATTTGATTTTGCCCCTCTCAGTCAGCACCATCTTGTCCAATTTTTCCCTCCGTGAGCTTTAATGCCAAGGAGATTAATATATCCTAATTATACAAATCTTACTGGGACAGGGCATCTCCCCATAGGTCACGATCTCATACAGCAAGGTGCTGAAGGACCACACCCTTGATGGTGAACTTTCTGCTGGTGATGTCCTCAGGAGCTGTCCATCTCAAAGGGAATAGTGCGTTCCCTATAGGCATATAATACACACCAGTCCAATTGAAATGCAGACTTATAGAGCTGTGATCAATCTCCCAGGGGTCCGCAGAGCCAGGAAACTGTAGAGTGAGATACAAGATCAGAATATCAGCAGAAAATTTGAGTCAATAACAAACCTAACAACTGGAATCTGTCTTCTGTAATCAGCAAACCTCCTTATTAAAGGCCCAAGTACAGTAGTAAAATGTCAACTTCTCAAGCTGTAAAAAGATGCTCTGAGCATAACCATGATATTGTACAACTACTTTATTTTAAAAAATCATAGTTTCAGTGGAAAATGGAAATAGGTTTTTGAGTTTAAACACTTTTCCTGTACAAATAGCAGATACAATCCATTACACACATGGCATCATAGGTTTGGACAACGAGTTTCTCTACAAACTTAAACTCAGACATCTCAAAATTCATGAAGTCAAACACAGACTGCGCATCTCGACCACTTGACACAATAAAGTTTCCCAAGAAAGGTTCCTTAATAAAGCCCTGATCATCCACATATCTGACGATAACTGACAACTGCAAACAGACTGGTGGCACCATAGGTCCCAGAGCGGGGGGGCAATTTTTAACAGTTGATCATCCGATACAGCATGTCAGATTTCGAATGTTTAGGTGTAGCCTGCTGACAACATTTATGTCATGAGTTTTTGCTTGTGTCTGTCCGGAGTGATTATGTGTTCTCGTCTTCTGAGCGCACAAGACAAAATGCGCTGCGCCAAGCTCTCCCCCTAATCTAACTTTTAATGGATGATGCGATGGAAGCTATCAAATCCTTCTGAATTGTTTTCGACATCCCAGAAAAGACAGTTGAAAGTTTGATGTGTTCAGCAAGTAAAGCATCATAACGCGTAATTACCTCTGCAACCTCCTTGTAGTTGCCCTTGTTAATGGAACTTTCCCTCTCGTCGTGTCCTCTAAAAGCAAATTCTTTGCATGCCCTGCTTTTGTTTTTTCGTTAGCTGAACAATCTATGTTCTTCGTGGCACTGTACACACTTTTTGACCAAGACTCAGACTTTCCAAAAAACAGGCGGCCTGATGAAAGGCTCCCTGTTAACCAGCTAACGATATACTTTCGATATCAGTTGATATTGAAAGCCCTCACCTTTTCATCCTTCGACATGAAACTCATCTCGGGCAGAGGTCGACCTTCGCTTTTAATTTGCACCTTTTCCTGTACCCCAAAGAATGAAATGGGTTCTTTAACCAAAAGTCCACAACATTTTCAGCATCGTTGGCCCTTCTACCATTCTGGCGGAGAAAACTGCACACTCGTGCTGGTAGCTAGCGACAGAAGTTAGCAAGGCAATTTGGAATAGATTGCACTAATTGGAAACAAAAATAAAGTTTGAAAACCAAGAGAACAATTTATAATACACCTCCTCCTGTCTCCTGTAATTTAAAACAATTATTGGAATTAACCAACTACCGCACCGATAGCATAGTGTTAATTAGCACCCATTTTCACGTGAGCTAGGTAATTAACGTTAGCAATAGCACCCTTAGGCAATTGCTTACAATGAGGAAATCTTATTTGGACAAATGTACCTACTTGAGCGGTAAGCCTAGGTTTACATTTACAGTTATGTAATCGATTTGATCATTGATTTTCTGCGTTTCTTCAATGTATGCCTCATTGTGTTTGGCTCTAAATGTGTGTCGTTGATGCCGACGGCCATTCCCTAAGATACACATAGCGAGTCTACACAGCCTACACATAGTATATACAATAATGAAATGAAATGCCTATTTTATGCCACTCTATGTCCATGCCTTCATGCCTTTTTATGTCTATGCTTATTTTTCTTTGATGTATAGAGACACGTTAGTGTGTTGTTGGAGGGCGAGAGTCCTAAAATTAAAAAATGCAGCAGCTGTCAACTTCATCACTGCCCCTTCTGCACATATAAGGCAGAACAATATATGGTCAACAACCACACCAAAGGTCAACAACCACATCAAAGGTCATGCTTCAGTGAGGCACAGAGGTACTATTTCTTTGTTTATTGAATATATTTGACATTCACATTTTTTAAATATTTGCCCTATTTTTTTTTCAGTTACATCAGTGTATTTAATTCAATTTGATAGATTGTTACTTTACTGTTATTCCTTTCTTTCAGAGGTCACAAACATAAAGTGTGGCTTTCGTTGTTGCTGTTGCACGGCAACAATAATCAACAGAGCACAGTTTCTGAAGCACCTGACATACCATGAGTATCCTAGGTTACATACCCCCCCCCTTGCAGGATCAGGTACTGCATAGGCTATTAGCTAAAGTAAGGTGCATTCTTGTACACACATTCCCTTACATTACTTAATGACCACAATCTGTTTTCTTTCTAGACGAAACTGAAAACCCTTAAAGAACTACGGTTGTATGATGGCCTGGATGAAGAATATTCTCCTCAAGGAACCATTCATGTTCTCGTTCCAGTTACAGAGACATTATGAGATGTTCTATGTGGAGGCAGTTGACTACAATAAAATGACTGTCTGCCTCTTTTGAGGAGCAAGAGTGAAGCCATTTTTGAGGAGTGGTCAAACCTTGTTTTTCTCTGCTGTGTTAATTGTTTCAATTGTTAATTGTGTTGTTTAGTAAAGATGATGTAGAAGTCACCCGAGTCTCTGATCTCTTTACTGGAGCTGGTAAAACTTAGTGTACAAAGCACATTCAGCTTGTCCACGTGTCTATATGTTATAGTCTGTCTCCATTCTCCATTTTGCTTTATCTTGGCCAGGTCGCAGTTGAAAATGAGAATGTAACGGCGGGTGAGTGAAATGAGTGAGGAGTCAAATGCAGAGAGCGAAATGAACGGGAAAACGCTTTCATGTCCTTCAAAACGTAACAGGTCCAAAACATGGGTGAATACCCAAAACACTGGCGCTAAACAAACCCAAAACCTAGATACAAACACTGGACAGCGAAAACCCAAAACAAACCACGATACATCACCAAACGTAACAACCAACAAGCCCGCACAAACACCAGTGGCCTAAACGAACTTAAATAACACCCATCCCAAAACCCCAACAAGGAACAGGTGAAAACAATTAGACAAAAACAAACTAAAAGGAAAAAGGGATCGGTGGCAGCTAGTAGACCGGCGAAGACGACCGCAGAGCGCCACCCGAACAGGAAGGGAAGCCACCTTCGGTGGTATTCGTGACAGAGAACTTGTTCTCAACTGGCCCACCTGGTTAAATAAAGGTGAAATAAAAAAATTCATAAAATAAAAATACATTCTCATGAGGAAAGTAAATAGCATTATAAATCAGGATAGGTAGTAACTGTATATATACGCTCAATGAAATAATATAATTACAAATGTATAACATTTATCAACACAATTTTAACAGTACATGACATACATAACAAGTCTGTTGTTCACTGCAACAATACCAGTAGCTTGTCTCAAATATAGCATGAAACAAAAAGTGTTACAACACATGTGCTGGTACCACGTTATATAATATTACTTACAATCTTCAAAAATGAAATATGTTTGTATTCAACGTGTGCCTTGCACAAACGTGTGTGTTTGTATTCAGTGTGTGACTGTCAAACACTGGTGGGCGGGGTCAAACGTGGGCGGAGTCAATTATTTGACTCCGCCCACATTGAGCCAGGCCCGAACTGCAGTCAGGGGTACAAGCTACGAGTCTTCTAGCTTTTGTTTTGAAGTCAGTGTAGCAAGAGGAGGACAGAAGCTAGCTGTCCTCAGGCTACACCATGGTGCTACCCCAGACAGTGCTGTTGAAGTTACTGTAGACTTTCATTTTAATCAATTATTTGGTGACATATGAATTTATTTAGTATAGTTTTATCTAAAAAGGAAAACTTTTTTAATGTTTCACTATTTTTATTTTTATGAAATTTCACTGAGGAGGATGGTCCTCCCCTTCCTCCTCTGTGGAGCCTCCACTGCATAGGACATACTTCCCTAGTTAGGTTCTTATTTCCACACACACACTCACACACACACACACACACACACACACACAGTTAAAGCAGGCCTTTACCAATACACGCACAATTCTATCTTATATGAGCTGCTATAGTTAGCCATACCGACTAAGGAGAGCATGTTTTCATTCTGTATTCATTCATCTCTTTAGTCATACACGTACCCCCCCAACATCCCCTTGAGTGGGCAATCATTGCTAATGGTTTGCTAGGGTGTGCACTAATGAATACACCCCAGAACAAACATTGTACATGGTAAGCCTAATTTTTAAACATTTTATGTATCAAGTGATAAAGGACTTTTGAAGTTGCCTGTTGTTGGCATTATTTGTATGACTAAAGAGATATAATAAATACAAAATGCAAACGTGTTCTCTTTAGTCGATATGGCTAATGACACAGACTAGGCAGAATGGGCTTGTAGCCTAAAACTAAAAACTGTATCTATATGTCTAAAAATTTTCAACAAGGCCACTGAATAAAACTGGGTACTGGGCCCACTTTATTTGAAGTGCATCCTATGAAGGCTTCATAAAGCACTACATAGATGCTTCACAAATGATCTATAACCATATATCATGCTCTATAATGATGTATAATGTGGCATAGCTGTATGACATAACCATTCATTTATTTGTTGACGTTCGTTACTCTTTTCTAGAGCATGAAATAGTTATAGAGGATTTGTGGCCCATTTATCTAGTACTTTTAAATTCTACAGTATATGACTGCTTTATGAAGCCTTAGCCTTCATAAGATGCACTTCAAATAAAGCGGGACCTAAAACAGAATATAATTTGTTCCAAGCGTACCTGTTTTATTGCTGAATGATAGCCTAGGCTTTAAGCAGAATAGCTGGCTAGTGAAGCTGTTAGTTGCCATTGTTGATATCACTTTCCCAGAGACTTCAACTGGCAGTTAGCTTTAAGTGACTTAGCGTCCCCAATGGGACGTAGCAGACTCCGTCATATGTTCAATTCCTCTTCTACACTCTTCCATTCCTCTTCTATTATATTTCATTCCTGTTCCATACCCTTCACTTTCTCTTCTATACTCTCCGATTCCTTTTCTATACTTTTCAATTCCTCTTCTATGCTTTTCAATTCCTCTTCTATACATTTCAATTTCTTTTGTATTCATTTAAATTTCTGTTCTATACTCGTCAACTCCGTATATTCTCTTCTCTTCCTCTTCTATCATCTTCACTGTCTCTCTTATTGTCATGAATTGTTGAGGAATGTCATCAATGCCTCTTCCATTGTTGTCTACCCATGTCTTGAATTCCACATATATTCTCTCCAATTGCAATGCTATACTCTATGATTCTACATTGATTATTTTCTTCAATTCCGCTTTGATTTTATTCCATTCCTCTTTTATTTTCCTCAATTCTTCTTCTATTTTCTTCCATTCCTCTTCCATACACTTTAATTCCTCCTCTTTTCTTAATTTCCTCTTCTGGTTGATCTGGAGCACGTGCTTAGAATTACAGAGGGAAATGCATAGATAAGTTTGACTGTAATTGGTCAAAAAGAGTTTAGATGAAGGAAGCATAATTCAGTTTATCCAAGCAGAATTAACATTTAGGGCCACAAATCTGAGGGGACTGAAGAGGATCTGTTGAATTCAGGATAATTGAAGACATATAGGAGGATCCTTTAAGATAAGTGATGCTACTGTACGGGATGACTGTATGACAGATTGTTATCGCTCCAATGCAGCCATTTCTTTCTCAATATCAAATCATTTCTGGGTAACAATTAAGTACCTTACAGTGATTGTTTTAAATTAAAATGGTTAAAAAAAAGAAAAGAAAAAAGGTTTCTAGTTTTCCTATGACTGTCTGAGAGTGGTCTGAGTGAGGGACCTATTTGGAGAAGCCTATTGGGAGGAATATGTAACCTTAAAACTAGCTGTTATTGGCAAAGAGTAGGGCTACCTCTCTTATTGGTTATTGGTCTATTGTCCAAAACCCCACCCATGCAAAACAAGCTAAAATTTCAGGCAGTATTTTCAAACAGCTCTTACATCATTTTCGCAATTATCATTCCAACCTAGTAGTGTAGAAATATATAGAAAACACAGGAATATATATATATTTTTTACTGCACTGCCACTTTAACTTACATTTCTTGTACATAAGCAGATACACACTCTGGGATCTAGTGGAAATAGGAAAATAATGTTAAAACTGTAATATTACAAAAAAAGAGGTGATTCAGTTTGGCATGATGTTCTCTGGACACACACACACACACACACACACACACACACACACACACACACACACACACACACACACACACACACACACACACACAAACGTCAAGAGATGGAAAACACTGACATTTTACCTTTCATTATTCATATGACTGATTGATTGTGGATTGGGCTGTAAGGGAGGAGCAGTATGTATTACAAGAGTATACAAATATATGCAAATCATTGTGTACAATGGCCTACAGTATATTGAGGGTGGCGTCTATTGGTGGTGTTTTAATATATTTTGACGACACATCATATTTGACACTGAAACAGTCAATATTCAATTCAATTGACAACAAAACATACCTGTCTGACGTAGCTGTCATCGAACACATACCAGTTGTGATCATCATAGGACTTGATTCTAGCAGTGTAATGTCCACCTCTTAGACTTCCCACATGGTCCACCACTGCATAGAGTTCATAGTCACAGTTCTGTTCAGAGAGACGGAAAGAAAGAAAAACACCGCCATCATTTACATTTACGAAGCTGTTTTTGGTAGGGACCGGTGAAGGACCAATGAGAATGAGAGAACACCTCTGTTTTCCTTTTATAGTGCTCCTGCCTGAATACATACATATACAAATGTGTCGCCTACATGAGAAAAATGTTACAAAAGCACCTGTCCTATTAAGAAAGTATCTCTAAATACCTTTGTCCGTAACGTGTGAGGAACTTCAACACAGCAGTCATTTTTGGTATATGACATACTGTGGTAGTCAAACTCAAACCTCTTGAGGAGCAGAGTCAGAATCTCTGGGTGATGTTCCATTTTACATGCCTGGGTGACACAAAACAAACACACACTATCAGTCTATCAGTATAGCCATTACCTTCCATAGTCTAAAGCGTGTTATCTTTTTGAGAGGCTTTTGGTACCATTGTGGATTAAGGATTTTGATATGATTGAATATTCTCAACATCACAACTCACAATGGTTGAATAGGTTTTCTCATTGCATTGGTCGCAATACATCTCACTGACAGTTGAAGACTTGAAAAACTTCTCAAAACCATCCCTCTGTAAACACACACACACACACACACACACACACACACACACACACACACACACACACACACACACACACACACACACACACACACACGTTTACAAACAATCCTTCCCTGCAAAATCAAAACCTTTGGAAATGACTAAAATACTTGAAGAATATTTTCCTTACCACACTGTAGGTTTTGTTTGAGTCTGATGGATTTTCTATTGAGAGTGGCAGAGTCCAGAATGGACCAGTTTCAACACTGGTCACATGACCTTCTGAACATCTCATTGTGTGTCTCAAATGTCCTTTGAAGATCTAAATACAAAAATATGCCATATAATAATAAAGTCTTGTCATGGCAAATATTGTATTTATAACATGTTCAGTTGCAGGTTTTTTTCTAATAACATGTCAGTATAAATAATAAATAATACTGTACCTTAGACACATAAGGATTGACCATGCTTAAAATATTCTCAAAATATTCAGCAGCATCCCGTTGCTCGTAAACTGATTGGTAAAAACAAGAAGTCAAAACACTCCTGCGGTAGGTCATAATGCAAAGGATATACTTTTTCATATATATAAACTCATATAATTTATAATTGTTTACTAATATATATATGTTTTACTAAAATTATTTATAATTTGATTCATTCAAATGTATGTATATAGTTTAACCTTTTAATGCAGTGGGCTAAATCAGGGTCACACAAGAGTGTTTCTTGGTAGTCTTAAACAAATCTACTTTGAAACAAAATAATTCCCCTCACACACACACACTGAAAAACATCCCCACAGCATAATGCTGCCACCAACGGTGCCAGGTTTCCTCAAGACGTGACACTTGGCATTCAGGCCAAAGAGTTCAATCTTGGTTTCATCAGACCAGAGAATCTTGTTTCTTATGGTATGAGTCCTTAAGGTACCTTGTGGCAAACTCCAAGCAGGCTGTCATGTGCCTTTTACTGAGGAGTGGCTTCCGTCTGGCCACTCTACCATAAAGGCCTGATTGGTAGAGTGCTGCAGAGATGGTTGTCCTTCTGAAAGGTTCTCCCATCTCCAAAGAGGAACTCTGGAGCTTTGTCAGACTAACCACCAGGTTCTTGGTCACCTTCCTGACCAGGGCCCTTCTCCCCCGATTGCTCAGTTTGGCCGGGTGGCCAGCTCTAGGAAGAGTCTTGGTGGTTCCAAACCTCTTCCATTTAAGAATGATGGAGGCCACTGTGTTCTTGGTGAACTTCAATGCTGCAGAAATGTTTGGTACCCTTCTCCAGATCTGTGTCTTGACACAATCCTGTCTCTGAGCTCTATGGACAATTTTTTAGACAATCGTGGCTTGGTTTTTACTCTGACATGCACTGTCAACTGTGGGACCTTATACAGACAGGTGTGTGCCCTTCCAAATCATGTCCAATCAATTTAATTTACCACAGGTGGATTCAATCAAGCTGTAGAAACATCTCAAGGATGATGAATGGAAACAGGATGCACCTGAGCTCAATTTCGAGTGTCAAAGGGTCTTAATATTTTTGTAAATACGGGATTTCAGATTTGATTTTTATTACAATAGCACTTTGTCATTATGGGGTATTGTGTGTAGATTGAGGAGGAAAACATTTTATTTAATCAATTTTAGAATAAGGCTGTAACGTAATAAAATGTGGAAAAAGGGAAGGGGTCTGAATACTTATTATTGTAAAAATTATTTTACCCCCTTTTCTACACAATTTCATCATTCCCAATTGGTAGTTACAGTCTTGTACCATCGCTGCATCTCCCCTATGGATTCGGTAGAGGCGAAGGTCGAGTGGCGTGCGTCCTCCGAAACACAACCCCGGAAAGCCACACTGCTTCTTGACACAATGCACGCTTAACCTGGAAGCCAGCCCTACCAATGTGTCAGAGGAAACACCGTACACCTGGCAACCATGTCAACTTGCATGCGCCCGGGCCCGCCACAGGAGTGGGACAAGGATATCCCGGACGGCCAAACCCTCCCCTAACCCGGACGATGCTGGGCCAATTGTTTGTTGCCTCATGGGTCTCCCGGTCGCGGATGGCTACGACACAGCATGACATCAAACCAGGAACTGTAGTAACTCGGCTTGCACTGCGACGCAGTGCCTTAGACCACTGCATCACTCGGGAGGTCACAGTATATATATTTGACATAGAAATAGCGGATTTTAGGCATTTTCTTTTTTAAATGTTCATTAATTATGAAATTCAAAAAAATATGAATAACATTCCACCTATGAGGACACCAGGTCATTTGACTGCAGGAAAGAAATGTATTATACTTGTTTGAATATACAGTATAATGCTCTTAGAGCACTTGTATATTTATCAAAGTTAGGTCAAATATATACTCTTTCTCAGCAGGATATCAAAAGCAAACTCACCATTTCTAATGCCAAGTATGGATAAGATGTCCTTTGTGTGAGTTTCACTTGTCTTCAATGCCTTAAAAAGGCTTTTCAGGTGAAAATCAGCAGTCTTCTGATCTTGACCACAGTGACTGTAGAGATCGATGTGATATCTAATATATTCTCTTACTGCATATTATTAAAGTTTGATGTATTGATTTTAGATTGTAATCATTGTGTTAAGTGGGACTCAATCAGAAAATGGAAATTCCCAAACCTTTCCACAGCCTCTCTGAAGTTCTTAGTCATGAAGAGGACCTGCAGCACACTGTTTAAATAACAGGTTGCTCCTTGATTAACTAAGCCATTGTAGTCTACAATAAAGAAAGAATAATGAATTATTGTAGTACCATAACTGATCCACTTCAGTGTGTCAGCATGTAGACCTATAATGGCTCGATCTTGAGACAGAAACGTACTTATTGCTTACCAAATATGAGGTCAAGTCTCATTTTAAACCTCTTCACGATGCCTTTGTCGCATCCTTTTTTCTTTGGAGGATTCTCCTTGGAACTCATTTTTTCGCGCCTGAATAATCAAAAGATGTTGTGTTAACAGAGAAAACATTAAAGCCATAATCTGTTAGATTTAAATGTATATACCCCTTGATTTGGAAAAATATATTTAGGCCTACCTTATTGTAAACCCATACTAGACTAATTATACGAGTATTATTAGAACAACACTATAACAATTATAACAATGTAACAACAATTATATAACTACAACAATAACAATAATAACCACATTATATATAGAATATAATATAATTATTATCAGGCTAAATCATTTATGAAATAACAATGAGAATGTCGTACCGTATCTGGGCTACGAGGCTACTTGGAGTTTTTATTTTATTTACAATAATTGTTCAGGCCTTTTTCGATAAACAAAGCCCGTCACTCGTAAAGACGCACCATAGTTTCATTTTTGTACATCTGTTTGCGCGGATTTTAGTTTTGAGGTTACTGCTGCAGCAACACTCATTTGTGGACAGCGATATGGAAAATGTCGTCTGTATTAAAATCTAATTGTAGACCTCGCATATGGATTCAAATTCCAAATATTTGAAGATTCGCCACAACAATATGCATGCACACATGAATAATCTACATGAATAGTAGCTTCAGCAGGGCTGAAATAAAGCCTGTAAACGGACTAAAGGCATTTTACAATACCTATATATCGGTATGATTTCATGACTTGATTACTCCGTTAGTTTCATGTACATTTTAGCACTGTGATAACACAATTAAAACCGTAGCCTACCAACAATTTACCGATTTCACCGATTTTTCAGCTTCGAGAAAGAGAAGTGCGACATATTTGTTTTCCAAATTTCAGTTTCGATTTAGATTCACTTTACCTCGCTTGAAATCTACAGTAATACGCATATGTGGCCAGATGTGGCGTATTGTATACGGGCAACTGAAAAAAATAAAACACATATTGAGAGTTGTTATTAATAATGTATATCCCCAAACAGAGCATATTACATTAGTAGTCCAATTCCTAATTATATGATCCCCCTCTCTCTCACACATAGACATATATATAATTTAACGAAGCACAACGTTTAGGTCAAATAAAATGTCGAAAAAAATCATGAAAATAGAAGAGGAGAGTAGACATTTCCAATCTTCCTTCTGGATCCCATAAAAGGAGAACAGGCATGAATATTCCAGCTGCTTGTCTGTATGGTACTCATACTGTTCCCTAAATAAAAAGGTGAGGAGGGTAGAACACATCATAGGATAGCTTCACATATCAGCATTATAATCAAGTTCATTTGAATTGATTTCACGTTTCCCTCTTATCAAATTATACTCAATACAAGTTTCTTTGTTCAGTGTGTAACCATTCAATTAGCCAACGGTCAATTCTCAGAGTGTGATGTGTGTGTTTGTTTGTGTGGTAGTTTTAACTGCCTACCTGAGCTCTGGCGTACTTTCTCAGTAGTTTTGAGTTTCAGCTGCAGCACTGTCAATAATGTTCATCTCTTTTTCTGTATTTTTTTATTTTTAATTGAAACTTTATTTAACCAGATAGGCCAGTTGAGAACAAGTTCTCATTTACAACTGCGACCTGGCCAAGATAAAGCAAAGCAGGGTGACAAAAACAACACAGAGTTACACATGGGATAAACAAACGTACAGTCAATAACACAATAGAAAATTCTGTATACAGTGTGTGCAAATGTAGTAAGAAGGTAAGGCAAAAAATAGGCCAATAGTGGCAAAGTAATTACAATTTAGCAATTTACACTGGACTGATATATGTGTAGATGAGGACGTGCAAGTAGAAATACAGGTGTGCAAAAGAGCAGAAAAACAAAAACAAATATGGGGATTGTCTAGGGGTTTTGTATGTTTATGGGGCTTTTTCCTTTCTAGGTAAATTGTATGTCTATGGTTGCCTAGATTGGTTCTCAATTAGAGGCAGCTGTCTATCGTTGTCTCTGATTGGGAACCATATTTAGGCAGCCATATTCTGTGGGTACTTGGTGGGTGATTATCTATGTCTATGTTATACGTTAGCACATTGTTTATGTAGCGGTCCCGGTCGTTTTATCGTTTTTGTTTAAGTGTTCTTCGTGTTCTACATGAAAGAAAAGAAGAATGTATTCACACCACGCTGCGCTTTGGTCCCCTCCATACGATGATCGTGACAACGAGGGCATACAGGTTGCAGTGGTTGGTAGAAACTAGGGCTTTGGTGACACAACCAATTTGCTGAGTAGAGTGTTGGAGGTTATTTTGTAAATGACATTGCAGAAGTCAAGGATCGATAGGATAGTCAGTTTTACTTTTACGAGGGTATGTTTGGCAGCATGAGTGAAAGGAGGCTTTGTTGCGAAATAGGAAGCCAATTCTAGATTTAACTTTGGATTGCAGATGCTTAATGTGAGTCTGGAAGGAGAGTTTACAGTCTAGCCAGACCTAGGTATTTATATCACAAAACTCTTCATAGAGTTGGTCCATACTGACTGTCTCTGTCATTTTGAGGGCAACCATCCCCTGCTCCAGGTCAGTGAAGGAGAGCTCCTTATAGAGGCCGATCGGTTTCACTTTTACCATGACATTTTCTGGTGAGAAATCAAACCACTTGTCAATGTATGTAATGACATAGAACTTCACAAAGTCCTGTTGCTGCTTGGACCTTTGCGCTGACAATTGTTTGTCCAGCAGCTGCTTGGTCTGGTATCCAAAAAAGCTGTCCTTTTTCCGCTGAAGCATCTTAATTTTGAACTTTTGGACTACCTCGTAAAAATCTGTGATGCAGAGCGTTGTTTCCTTCAGCTTTTTTATGATTTTTGTTTTACAAAAATACTCTTCAGTCCACCAGGACAGGTCTCCCCAAGGGACCTGAAGTATGAAGTAAGAGCTGGCCAGCTTTGCAGGAGACGATCGACAGCTGGATGAAGAGCGAGCCATCGTGCGCAAAAATGTCGCACAATTTCACGCCACTCAATGTCAGCAAAGGCGAAGAATGTACGCAGTTCCTCTCTTCGAGAAGCAGATACTGAGAAGTGGCTGTAGATCTTTAAAACAATTGTCTCAATATCCACTGACAGCTGATTGCAGGCGTTCTTGCAGGCGTTATGAGCTATGTGAGCTGGGCAATTAGCTTTCAGAATGCGATTGTTGGCACTGCTCAATAACTGGTAAACAGAGTGGTGTTTTTCAAAGTTGACATTGGCATTATCTGCTGCATAGGCTGTGATGTGTCTAATATCCAGTTCAGCTTTTCCAGACAGCTGATCAGAGCTTGATGTATGCCATTTGCAGTTTCATCAATGTCTTCATAAAAGTCAAGTAACTTGCACTGCGCTCCATCATACACAGAGAAATATCTCACGCACACTGGAAACATTTGTATTTTTCCCTTGCTTGAGGCATCACTGGCAACTGAGAAATACACAGGCTCACCTTCGATCGGGGACAGATCATCCAAAATATCCTGCACAGTCTTTGGTCCTAAAACATTCATTGTAATCATCTCAGCTTTCGTTCTTCCCAAGTGCATCTTCACAACATTTGAGTCATGAAACAAAGCACCATTGAGCTTAACAAGACACTCGGTGCTGTCGTTGCTGAGTCCGTGTTTAACCAGGCTTCACTTGCCACGATTTTGTCATTTTCAGTAGACGTCACGAAGAATGCACCGATATTGCTAGCACCTTTAGCTAGCGTGGCCTTGTGTATTTTTGTGGATGCATGCTGAGTTAGGTCATTCTCCCCTCCTCGGCCAATTGAGAATTGTTGTAGCTGCACAGTCTTCTTTTTTGCAGGTTTATCCATATTTCCTTGATCTGCCAAACTGACCAAACAACAACAGAAATTACTTTGCAGGAATTGGCGCAATTACGCTATACTGTGATTGGATGGGAAAGACCAATATAAGGGACATCTCGGCTAATACGGGACAGTTGGCAACCTTAGTTAGGGGAAGGGTTAGCTAAAAGGATTAAGGTTAGGGTTATGGGAAGGGTTAGCTAAAAGGATTAAGGTTAGGGTTATGGGAAGGGTTAGCTAAAAGGATTAAGGTTAGGGTTATGGGAAGGGTTAGCTAAAAGGATTAAGGTTAGGGTTATGGGAAGGGTTAGCTAAAAGGATTAAGGTTAGGGTTATGGGAAGGGTTAGCTAAAAGGATTAAGGTTAGGGTTATGGGAAGGGTTAGCTAAGTAGTTGCAAAGTAGCTAAAAGGTAGCAAGTTGTCTATGATGAGAATCAAACTTGCAACCTTTGAGTTGCTAGATGTTTGTGTTCATGCCTTAAGTAACCATCTGTCTTATGAAACCATACCAAACATAACATACTGCATCATATTCATTTGAGTGTCCTGGATTTATGTTTAGTATGTTATGTCTAGTCTATGAGACCAGGTGTCAACCTGGTACCTTTCGTTTTTGCCTTAAATAAGCATCCGTCTTCTGTAACCATACCAAATGTAACATATCATACTCATTTGAGTGTCCCGGATTTCAGTTTACTATGTTACATCAAGTCTATGAGACTAGGTGTCAACAAGAAAGGACTGAAAAATGGACATTCTGACATGTGGAGGGGACAGGTGAAGGGAGGGAATTCCAGAGCCTGGGTGTAGCTTTCGAAAACACCCTGTCACCAAAGCAGAGGTTGGACTTCTTTTTAAAAATAAAGGGGACTGTAAATGCTAGGTGGAAAGAAAGAAACATTTACTGATGTTGAAAAATGAGGCCAAGGAAAATTCCAGGGCGAGCACACCTGCATGCCTGCCTCCCTTAGTCATATCTCACAGTCCACCCTGTGTGTTTGACACAGTAACTGAAAGACCGAGAGGAGACCGAGAGCAACCAAATGGAGGACGAGAAGAGCTATGACCCCGGAGACAGGATCCTCAAGTTCGTCAACAGACAGGATGATATTAGTAAGAATGATTTATGACTCTATGATTTAAAGTAAAACAGGTTATGAGACAATGGTTGAATTTTTTTTATTAACTTCATAGTCAACTGTTGTGGCCAGACATGAAGCTCCTGATATTAAGCAATGTACTTTTTTCTGGCAACACTTCCGTAAAGCCCAGCCCTGTGCAGTGTACTCCTTAATGTGGTCCTATGGACAGATACTCCAAATCTCCGTTGTGGAGCTTTGCAGCTCCTTCAGGGTTATCTTTGATCACTTGTTGCCTCTCTGATTAATGCCCTCCTTGCCTGGTCCGTGAGTTTTGGTGGGTGGCCCTCTCTTGGCAGATTTGTTGTGGTGCCATATTCTTTCAATTTTTTAATAATGGATTTAATGGTGCTCTGTGGGATGTTCAAAGTTTTGGATATTTTTTTATAGCCCAACCCTGATCTGTACGTCTCCAGAACTTTGTCCCTGACCTGTTTGGAGATCTCCTTGGTCTTCATGGTGCCGCTTGCTTGGTGGTGCCCCATGCTTAGTGGTGTTGCAGACTCAGGGGCCTTTCAGAACAGGTGTATATATCCTGAGATCATGTGACAGATCATCTGACACTTAGATTGCACACAGGTGAACTTTATTTAACTACTTATGTGACTTCTGAGGGTAATTTGATGCACTAGATCTTATTTATGGGCTTCATAGGAAAGGGGGTGAATACATATGCACGCACCACTTTTCTGTTTGGATGGGGGGGGGGGCTTTACTTGGCTCCGGTCACCAGTTGAAAGGTGTTTCCTCCCACACATTGGTGCGGCTGGCTTCCGGATGAAGCTGGCAGGTGTTAAGGAGCGCGGTTAGGCAGGTCATGTTTTAGAGGACGCATGACTCCACCTTTGCCTCTCCCGAGCCCGTTGGGGCGTTGCAGCGATGAGACAAGATCATCATTGAAATTGGGATTAAAAAAAGGGGTGAAAAATACAAGTGTCAAATAAAATGTAAGAATTATATTTAGCATTTTTAAAATGTCAGACTAAGGATGATCTCTAAACCTCTTGTGAAGTCTTTCAAGAATCAAGATCAGGACTAAGTTCTTCTCTACATACAAAGCATCTTTAATATACAGTAATCTGAGTAAAATGATGAACGATGTTGAACATAAAGAGGCTAATAACAGGACTTAAGTTAAAGTTTGTTGTCAAATATATATAACAATTTAACTCTAGGTTAAAGACAGAATTGTACCAAAAATCTGATTATATTCCGTCTTTTTCAGTTTTCAAATTGGACCAAACAAACTTCATATGTATCCATCTCTTTTCTTGTCTTTACCCAAAAGCTCCATCCCTTCTACACTTCTCTTTTCATTCTTCCTGCAACTTTTTTTTTTTTTTTGTGTGAACTGTGGCATTTATTGACACATAGGGAGCAGGGAGATAGTTTACTTCTTCTTAGACATGCCAACGGTGCGACCGACGATCTTGGTGTGCTTGCCACCCCATCCTAGAAGCGCCTGAAACCACAGTGAGCCATGTTCTTCTGCGTGTTTCTCCGTGTGTTTCATCATGACTACATTTGGCCATCAGGTGTTCATCGATAGACGAGGAAAAGATTTGGCATGGGTCCTCAGATCCTCAAAAGATACTACAGCTGCACCATCGAGAGCATCCTGACTAGTTGCATCACCGCCTGGTATGGCAACTGCTCGGCCTCCGACTGCAAGGGACTACAGAGGGTAGTGCGTACGGGCCCAGTACATCACTGGGGCCAGGCTTCCTGCCATCCAGGACCTCTATACTAGGCAGTGTCAGAGGAAGGCCCTAAAATTGCCAAAGACTCCATAGACTCCAGTTCTCTCTGCTACCGCACGGCAAGCAGTACCGGAGCGCCAAGTCTAGGTCCAAAAGGCTTCTTAACAGCTTCTACCACCAAGCCATTAGACTCCTGAAACGCTAATCAAATGGCTATCCGGACTATTTGCATTGTCCCCCCTACTCTCTGTTTATTATCTATGCATAGTCTCTTTATCTCTTCCTACATGTACATATTACCTAAATTACCTCGACTAACCTGTGCCCCCGCACATTGGCTCTATACCGGTACCCCCTGTATATAGCCTTGCTACTGTTATTTTATTGTTGCTCTTTAATTATTTGTTATTTTTTATTCTTCTCTTTTTCTCTTTTCTTTTTTTTAAACTTCAGTTTTTTTAGTAAATACTTTCTTATATTGCATTTTTGGTTAAGGGCTTGTAAGTAAACATTTCAGGGCAGGGAAGACTATCACATGTTGGTAGGCACTGTTAAGGGTGGAGAGCTGTGGATTAGTGAGGAAAGGGGTCGAGGTCAGGTCAGGTCACATTAAAGGAGAAGGGACAGTTTATTGCCCGCGTCACTTAATTTCCTTTCTAACAACAGAGATGTAATGGTTAGAGAGGAGGAGGAGATTCTACCCCAATTTGGGGTATATATACCACCACTGGTAGAACCATGTCCTTGTCTGTTCAGCTGTTCAATCCTTTTTCGATCCATTGTTTTACTCCAACAAAGTAAAAGACTCAAAACGGGGTTAAAACTATAATTTTGATATCATGGATGGTCAGTCCTTGCATCAATACTAGCTCTGTCTATGAAATTGAGAATGTACTTTCTAAGAGAAAGAGGTTTATTTGTTCAAGAGGCTACATTGTTTTGTCTCTTCATCTGTCAAAAAAAGTATTATCAATACTATTTTTAAATCGGTAACTTTCCTGTATTGTATGATGCCATGTTATGATGGCCCCCTCTTCAATTTTTTGCCTAAAATGACATACCAAATCTAGCTGCCTGTAGCTCAGGCCCTGAAGTAAGAATATGCATATTCTTGGTACCATTTGAAAGGAAACACTTTGAAGTTTGTGGAAATGTGAATGTAGGAGAATATAACACAATAGATCTGGTAGAAGAAAATACAAAGAAACAACCAACTGTTTTTTTTCTACCTTTGAAATGCAAGAGAAAGGTCCCAGTTCTAGCCATTACTCTGGTTGTAATTCCGATGGTGTCCACAAGATGGCAGCAGTGTATTTGCACATTTTCAGACGGATAACTTGCGGTATGAGCGAACTACATGACATTTAGTGTGAAGTCACCTAGGTACATTTGGGCAAATCTGAAGCAGACCTTTGCATTCATGACATTTTTCCGCAAGAATAACGTCAAATCTGTATACTTGGACTTTGATTTAGCTTTTCCATTATTAATAGCCATATTATAAGTTCAACATTTGCAAAACAACCAGTTTTCATATCTTCATAACTCCGAATATTCTTATAATTTTTGTCCAAAAGGAAAAGGCATGCTTTCGCAAAAGGTTAGCACCTACATTTTGCGACAGACACAGGGTTTCCGGATACTCCCATAAAGCCCAGCTCCTTGGCTATCTAGCTAGCTGTGTTTGAACCTGATTGGTGCTTATTTGACAAAGATACAGTTTGTCAAATGAAGACCGCCATGTCATTCGCGTGCCATGAAGGCATCGCTCTCTGACCAAATATGGTGTCCTATAGGATATACTACACCTAATGATATAGTGAAGTCTGGTTTTTTATTTATTTTACCTTTTATTTAACCAGGTAGGCAAGTTGAGAACAAGTTCTCATTTACAATTGCGATCTGGCCAAGATAAAGCAAAGCAGTTCGACAGATACAATGACACAGAGTTACACATGGAGTAAAACAAACATACAGTCAATAATACAGTATAAACAAGTCTATATACAATGTGAGCGAATGAGGTGAGAAGGGAGGTAAAGGCAAAAAAGGCCATGGTGGCAAAGTAAATACAACATAGCAAGTAAAACACTGGAATGGTAGTTTTGCAATGGAAGAATGTGCAAAGTAGAAATAAAAATAATGGGGTGCAAAGGAGCTAAATAAATAAATTAAAATTAAATACAGTTGGGAAAGAGGTAGTTGTTTGGGCTAAATTATAGGTGGGCTATGTACAGGTGCAGTAATCTGTGAGCTGCTCTGACAGTTGGTGCTTAAAGCTAGTGAGGGAGATAAGTGTTTCCAGTTTCAGAGATTTTTGTAGTTCGTTCCAGTCATTGGCAGCAGAGAACTGGAAGGAGAGGCGGCCAAAGAAAGAATTGGTTTTGGGGGTGAGTGACTAGAGAGATATACCTGCTGGAGCGTGTGCTACAGGTGGGAGATGCTATGGTGACCAGCGAGCTGAGATAAGGGGGACTTTACCTAGCAGGGTCTTGTAGATGACATGGAGCCAGTGGGTTTGGCGACATGAGTATGAAGCGGGCCAGCCAACGAGAGCGTACAGGTCGCAATGGTGGGTAGTATATGGGGCTTTGGTGACAAAACGGATTGCACTGTGATAGACTGCATCCAATTTGTTGAGTAGGGTATTGGAGGATATTTTGTAAGTGCACCCATGACCAGCTCTGAAACCAGATTGCATAGCAGAGAAGGTATGGTGAGATTCGAAATGGTCGGTAATCTGTTTGTTGACTTGGCTTTCCATTAGAAAGGCATGGTAGGATAGATATAGGTCTGTAGCAGTTTGGGTCAAGAGTGTCCCCCCAGCAAGAGCGACCTTTGAAGAGGGGGATGACCGCAGCTGCTTTCAGAGAAGTAGTTGGTGAACCAATCTTTGGGAATCTCAGGCGACACGAAAGAGAGGTTGAACAGGCTAGTAATAGGGGTGGCAACAATTTTTGTTGACTTGGCTTTCGAAGGAAAGGCAGATAATTTTAGAAAGAAAGGGTCCAGATTGTCTAGCCCGGCTGATTTGTAGGGGTACAGATTTTGCAGCTCTTTCAGAACATCAGCTGAATGGATTTGGGAGAAGGAGAAATGGGGAAGGCTTGGGCGAGTTGCTGTTGGGGGTGCAGTGCTGGGGTAGGAGTAGGCCGGGGTAGGAGTAGCCAGGTGGAAAGCATGGCCAGCCGTAGAAAAATGCTTATTGAAATTCTCAATTATGGTGTATTTATCAGTGGTGACAGTGTTTCCTATCTTCAGTGCAGTGGGCAGCTGAGAGGAGGTGTTCTTATTCTCCATGGACTTTACAGTGTCCCAGAACTTTTTTGAGTTAGTGTTGCAGGAAGCAAATTTCTGCTTGAAAAAGCTAGCCTTGGCTTTTCTAACTGCCTGTGTATAATGGTTTCTAGCTTCCCTGAACAGCTGCATATCACGGGGGCTGTTCGATGCTAATGCAGAACGCCATAGGATGTTTTTGTGTTGGTTAAGGGCAGTCAGGTCTGGGGAGAACCAAGGGCTATATCTGTTCCTGGTTCTAAATTTCTTGAATGGGGCATGTTTATTTAAGATGGTTAGGAAGGCATTTAAAAAAAATATCCAGGCATCCTCTACTGACGGGATGAGATCAATATCCTTCCAGGATACCCCGGCCAGGTCGATTAGAAAGGCCTGCTCGCAGAAGTGTTTCAGGGAGCGTTTTACAGTGATGAGTGGAGGTCGTTTGACCACTGACCCATTACAGATGCAGGCAATGAGGCAGTGATCGCTGAGATCTTGGTTGAAGACAGCAGAGGTGTATTTAGAGGGGAAGTTGGTTAGGATGATATCTATGAGGGTGCCCGTGTTTAAGGCTTTGGGGAGGTACCTGGTAGGTTCATTGATCATTTGTGTGAGATTGAGGGCATCAAGTTTAGATTGTAGGATGGCTGGGGTGTTAAGCATGTTCCAGTTTAGGTCGCCTAGCAGCACGAACTCTGAAGATAGATGGGGGGCAATCAGTTCACATATGGTGTCCAGAGCACAGCTGGGGGCAGAGGGTGGACTATAGCAGGCGGCAACGGTGAGAGACTTGTTTTTAGAGAGGTGGATTTTTAAAAGTAGAAGTTCAAATTGTTTGGGTACAGACCTGGATAGTAGGACAGAACTCTGCAGGCTATCTTTGCAGTAGATTGCAACACCGCCCCCTTTGGCAGTTCTATCTTGTCTGAAAATGTTGTAGTTTGGAATTAAAATTTCTGAATTTTTGGTGGTCTTCTTAAGCCAGGATTCAGACACAGCTAGAACATCCGGGTTGGCAGAGTGTGCTAAAGCAGTGAATAGAACAAACTTAGGGAGGAGGCTTCTAATGTTAACATGCATGAAACCAAGGCTATTACGGTTACAGAAGTCGTCAAAAGAGAGCGCCTGGGGAATAGGAGTGGAGCTAGGCACTGCAGGGCCTGGATTCACCTCTACATCGCCAGAGGAACATAGGAGTAGAATAAGGGTACGGCTAAAAGCTGAGAATTGGTCGTCTAGAACGTCTGGAACATAGAGTAAAAGGAGGTTTCTGGGGACGGTAAAATAGCATCAAGGTATAATGTACAGACAAAGGTATGGTAGTATGTGAATACAGTGGAGGTAAACCTAGGTATTGAGTGATGAAGAGCGAGATATTGTCTCTAGAAACATCATTGAAACCAGGAGATGTCATTGCATGTGTGGGTGGTGGAACTAATAGGTTGGATAAGGTATAGTGAGCAGGACTAGAGGCTCTACAGAGAAATAAGCCAATAAACACTAACCAGAACAGCAATGGACAAGACATATTGACATTAAGGAGAGGCATGCTATGTCAAGTGATCAAAAGGGTCCAGTGAGTGGAGAGGTTGGTTGGGGGTCACGGCGATTTAGACAGCTAGCCAGGCCATCGGTAGCAAGCTAGCATAGGATGGAGGTCTGTTGTTAGCCACCTCTTGCGTTCCGTCAGTAGATTTAGTGGGGTTCCGTGTGGTACAGGGGATTAATCCAAATCACACAACAACAACAAAAATAAAAACAATAGATATAGTTATAGAGGCCCAAGAAGAAAACATAATAATAAAAATAAATAAATTGTCCGATTGTCTATTCAGATAGCAGCCGGTAAGACAGCTAACGGTTAGCAGGCCGCAGATGGGCGTTCAGGTAACGTCGCGACGGAGGAGCCAGCCGGATCTCCTTCGGGTAGATAACTTCGGCAGTCCAGTTGTGAAGGCCCGGTGGGGCTCCGCGTAGGCAGTAAAACGGGTCCGGATAGGTGACTGCAGCCCAGGAGTGATTGATGGAACTCAGGAGTGATTGACGGAGCTGGCTAGCTCCGGAATAATTGATGTTTGCTCCGGAATCGACGAAGGCCGATAGTCACACGGATAGCAGCTAGCTAGCTGTGAGATCCGGGTATGAATGTCCAGAGAGCAGTCGAAATCCAGAGACACGGAGAGAAAAATTGGTCCGGTATGTTCCGTTCCGAGCCGCGCAGCGCCGTACAGAACTGGCGATATATTTTCGAGCTAAAGGATAGCTGATGACCACAAACCGTGGTTAGCTGAATACTAACGATTTGCCAGTAAAGAAGCTAACTAGCTTCTGATTAGCTTCTGGATTAGTTTCTGGCTAGTTTCAGGCTAGCTTCTTGGAGGATTACAGATTTGAGGTAATTAATACTTTTTTTATAAATATAAATTGGTGAGGCGGGTTGCAGGAGAGTGTTTTGAAGATGAGTTGATGGAAAATAAAAATAAAATGTATATAAAAAAGTTGTATATATATATATATATATATATATACAGGACACGACAAGACGAGGACAAAAGACGTCTGAACTGCTATGCCACCTTGGAGAGTGTGGTTACGTTCTAGGATCTGTGAGGAATACATACAAATGTGATTTGACTGGTTGAAACAACATTTAGGATTTTCACAGATTATTTTCTTTGCAAATTGTATGAGTGTAAATACAAAATCGATCGTGCATGCCATATGGACCTTTTTAGGATATGAAAAAGGATTTTATGGGCCTCCCGGGTGGCGCAGTGGTTAAGGGCGCTGTACTGCAGCGCCAGCTGTGCCATCAGAGTCCCTGGGTTCGCGCCCAGGTTCTGTCTTAACCGGCCGCGACCGGGAGGTCCGTGGGGTGACGCACAATTGGCCTAGCATCGTCTGGGTTAGGGAGGGCTTGGTCGGTAGGGATGTCCTTGTCTCATCGTGCACCAGCGACTCCTGTGGCGGTCTGGGTGCAGTGCATGCTAACCAAGGTTGCCAGGTGCATGGATGCGCGCTGTGTTAAGTTGGATGCGTTGGATTGGATGCGCGCTGTGTTAAGCAGTGCGGCTTGGTTGGGTTGTGTATCGGAGGACGCATGACTTTAACCTTCATCTCTCCTGAGACCATACGGGAGTTGTAGCGGTGAGACAAGATAGTAGCTACTAACAATTGGATACCACGAAAAAGGGGGTAAAATAAAATTTCAAAAAATAAAAAATCACATCTTGTGATATGTCAAAACTCTTGAGGAGCAGCAAGAATCTCTTGTACCCAAATCACACCGTAGGCAAAATTGCCACAGGGATGGGGGAGAAATATCCCCTCCAATATTCAGAACAAATCGATTTTGTTTGTCCCTCCCAATAATTTGTTTAAAATGTAATACAAATGCTTGGGACATATACCGGTCATTAAAAATATTAATGCGAGTAGATCGCTGATTGGCCAGCTCATTCTCCTTAGGGGGATGACATCATCAAAATTCTCGCTTTGCCCACAAATACAATATAGGAATGAATCAACAACATTATTTGGGTATGAGTTAACAGTATATTAACTTTTTAAATTGCAACTTTCACTGGACAGTTACTTTAAAACTGCAATATTTTCCCTCATCCTCATGGCAAAATGTGAAGAATAGCATGAAATGAGCTATAAAACAGCACATTTTTATCTGCCAATAGCAAAAAAATGTCAAAGGAATTCCAGGGGAGAGCCCCCTTGAACCCCTGTCTACAGTTTGTCCCCCCCAATATCTACACCACGATTTCACCCCTTGAAACACACTATCGTCACAGCTCTAGAATAATATTTTTCTAAATGTTATCTTTTTGAGAAACTTTTGGTACAATTATCAGGATTGATTGAAGGATTGAATATTCTAAATATCATAACTCACAAAGATTGCATCTGTTTTTCTCATTGCGGTAGTCACCGTACAGTAAGGTGGGGTACACTTTAGAAACAAAGGTGCTACAGTATCTAGAACCTATCAAGGTTATTCGGTTGTCCCCATAAGATAACCCTTTGAAGAACCTTTTTTGGTTCAGGTAGAACCCTTTTGGTTCCAGGTAGAATCTTTTTGGGTTTCATGTAGAACCATTTGGAACAGTTTTTTCTAAGAGTGTAACTAAGTTGAGCCAACCTTGCCTTTTCACCAAGTCAAATAATTGATTGTGTTAGAGGTTTCATGATGCTTCTACACTATATATACATAAGTATTTGGACACCCCTTCAAATTAGTGGATTTAGCTAGTACAGCCACACTTGTTGCTGACAGGTGTATAAAATCAAGTTCACAGCCATGCAATCTCCATAGACAAACATTGCCAGTAGAATGGCTTTAAAAATGGTCTGTCCTTGGTTAAAACACTCACTACCGAGTTCCAAATTGCCTCTGTTCGTCGGGAGCTTCATGAATTGGGTTTCCATGGCTGAGCAGCTGCACACAAGCCTAAGATCACCATGCGCAATGCCAAGCGTCGGATGGAGTGGTGTAAAGCTTGCTGCCATTGGACTCTTCTCTGGAGTGATGAATCACGCTTCACCATCTGGCAGTCCAACAGACTAATCTGGGTTTGGCAGATGCCAGGAGAACGCTACCTGCCCCAATGCATAGTGCCAACTGTAAAGTTCGGTGGAGAAGGAATAAAGGTCTGGGGCTGTTTTCCATGGTTCTGGCTAGGCCCCTTAGTTCCAGTGAAGGTAAATCTTAATGGTACAACATACAATGACATTCTAGATGATTCTGTGCTTCCAACTTTGGGGCAACAGTTTGGCAAAGGCCCTTTCCCGTTTCAGCATGACAACAAAACCGCGGTGCACAAAGCGAGGTCCATATAGAAATGTTTTGTCGAGATCAGTGTGGAAGAACTTGACTGGCCTGCACAGAGCCCTGACCTCAAGATGGGATAAATTGGAACGCCGATTGCGAACCAGGGCTGCGACAGTGCCCGACCTCACTAATGGTCTTGTGGCTGAATGGAAGCAGGTCGCCTGCGGTTATAGCAGCAAAGGGCGGAAAAACTACTAATATGGCCATGGGGTTAGTCAAGCCAATGGTTGAGCCATGACAAGTTTAGCAAATTGAAGTGTTTTCTTCCCAGGCGTAATGCAAGGCATTATCACTGGGAAATGAGGTAACAGCAGGGCCTGGCTTGTTAAAAGATTCAAAGGCACTTGAATCTTTTGTCTTTTCCCTTCACCCTCTGAATGAAACACATACACAATCCATGTTGCAATTATCTCAAGGCTTAAAAATCCTTCTTTAGCTTGTCTCCTCCCCTTCATCTACACTGATTGAAGTGGATTTAAAAAGTGACATCAATAGGGGATCATAGCTTTCACCTGGATTCACCTATGTCCTGGAAAGAACAGGTGTTCAGAATGTTTTGTACAGTCGTGGCCAAAGGTTTTGAGAATGACACAAATATTAATTTTCACAAAGTCTGCTGCCTCAGTTTGTATGATGTAAATTTGCATATACTCTGGAATGTTATGAAGAGTGATCAGATGAATTGCACTGAATTGAAAAGTCCCTGTTTGCCATGCAAATGAACTGAATCCCCAAAAAACATTTCCAATGAATTTCAGCCCTGCCACAAAAGGACCAACTGACATCATGTCAGTGATTATCTTGTTAACACAGGTGTGAGTGTTGACGAGGACAAGGCTGGAGATCACTCTGTCATGCTGACTGAGTTTGAATAACAGACTGGAAGCTTCAAAAGGAGGGTGGTGCTTGGAATTATTGTTCTTCCTCTGTCAGCCATGGTTACCTGCAAGGAAACGCATGCCATCATTATTGCTTTGCACAAAAAGGGCTTCACAGGCAAGGATATTCACCTAAAGATTTCACCTAAATCAACCATTTATCGGATCATCAAGAACTTCAAGGAGAGCGGTTCAATTTTTGTGAAGGTGGCTTCAGGGCACCCAAGAAAGTCCAGCAAACGCCAGGACCATCTACTAAAGTTGACTCAGCTGCAGGATCGGGGCACCACCAGTACAGAGCTTGCTGATGAATCCCCTTTCCGAATGTTTGGGGCATCCAGAAAAAAGCTTGTACGGAGAAGACAAGGTGAGCGCTACCATCAGTCCTGTGTCATGCCAACAGTAAAGCATCCCGAGACCATTCATGTGTGGGGTTGCTTCTCAGCCAAGGGAGTGGGCTCACTCACAATTTTGCCTACGAACACAGCCATGAATAAAGAATGGTACCAACACATCCTCCGAGAGCAACTTCTCCCAACCATCCAGGAACAGTTTGGTGACGAACAATGCCTTTTCCAGCATGATGGAGCAACATGCCATAAGGCAAAAGTGATAACTAAGTGGCTTGGGGAACAAAACATAAATATTTTGGGTCTATGGCCAGGAAACTCCCCAGACCCTAATTCCATTGAGAACTTGTGGTCAATCCTCAAGAGGCGGGCGGACAAACAAAAACCCACAAATTCTGACAAACTCCAAGCATTGATTATGCAAGAATGGGCTGCCATCAGTCAGGATGTGGCCCAGAAGTTAATTGACAGCTTGCCAGAGCGGATTGCAGAGGTCTTGAAAAAGAAGGGTCAACACTGCAAATATCGACTCTTTGCATCAACTTCATGTAATTGTCAATAAAAGCCTTTGACACTTATGAAATGCTTGTAATTATACTTCAGTATTACATAGTAATATCTGACAAAAATATCTAAAGACACTGTAGCAGCAAACTTTGTGGAAATTAAGATTTGTGTCATTCTCAAAACTTTTGGCCATGACTGTACACTCAGTGTACACGTCCTTACGGTATGTGATATGTTTTGTGTGCATGTAGGATATAGGTACATGTCTCACAAACCCCAATGCCTACCATGTAATGTGCTGATAGGGACTGTTGGGGGCTCATACAATAAAACATGTCACTAGGACGTTTTACTGGTGCAAAGATTTATCAGAAACTTCAAAAATATTGTACTCAGACAGTAAGAGGTTTATTAGGACTAAAAAAGGTTGGTATACAATGTTCCATTATTATGGACAACAAAAGAACAAACAGGTTGAAATGGGTTACTTTTGTGAGTATAGTTTTGTGAGTATTAGTTTATTTATCACTTCCGGCGCCGACAGAGATGGCCGCCTCGCTTCGCGTTCCTAGGAAACTATGCAGTTTTTTGTTTTTTTTACGTGTTATTTCTTACACTAGTACCCCAGGTCATCTTAGGTTTCTTTACATACAGCCGAGAAGAACTACTGAATATAAGATCAGCGTCAACTCACCATCAGTACGACCAAGAATATGTTTTTCGCGATGCGGATCCTGTGTTCTGCCTTACAACCAGTGTAACCGAGTGGATCACATGCAGCGACCAAAAAAAAAACGACTCAGAAAAAGAGGGAAACGAAGCGGTCTTCTGGTCAGACTCCGGAGACGGGCACATCGTGCACCACTCCCTAGCATTCTTCTTGCCAATGTCCAGTCTCTTGACAACAAGGTTGATGAAATCCGAGCAAGGGTAGCATTCCAGAGGGACATCAGAGACTGTAACGTTCTCTGCTTCACGGAAACATGGCTAACTGGAGAGACGCAATCCGAAGCGGTGCAGCCAGCGGGTTTCTCCACGCATCGCGCCGACAGAAACAAACATCTTTCTGGTAAGAAGACGGGCGGGGGGGGCGTATGTCTTATGGCCAACGTGACATGGTGTGATGAAAGAAACATACAGGAACTCAAATCCTTCTGTTCACCTGATTTAGAATTCCTCACAATCAAATGTAGACCGCATTATCTACCAAGAGAATTCTCTTCGATTATAATCACAGCCGTATATATCCCCCAAGCAGACACATCGATGGCTCTGAACGAACTTTATTTAACTCTCTGCAAACTGGAAACGATTTATCCGGAGGCTGCATTCATTGTAGCTGGGGATTTTAACAAGGCTAATCTGAAAACAAGACTCCCTAAATTTTATCAGCATATCGATTGCGCAACCAGGGGTGGAAAGACCCTGGATCATTGTTACTCTAACTTCCGCGATGCATATAAGGCCCTGCCCCGCCCCCTTTCGGAAAAGCTGACCACGACTCCATTTTGTTGATCCCTGCCTACAGACAGAAACTAAAACAAGAAGCTCCCACGCTGAGGTCTGTCCAACGCTGGTCCGACCAAGCTGACTCCACACTCCAAGACTGCTTCCATCACGTGGACTGGGAGATGTTTCGTATTGCGTCAGACAACAACATTGACGAATACGCTGATACGGTGTGCGAGTTCATTAGAACGTGAGTTGAAGATGTCGTTCCCATAGCAACGATTAAAACATTCCCTAACCAGAAACCGTGGATTGATGGCAGCATTCGTGTGAAACTGAAGGCACGAACCACTGCTTTTAATCAGGGCAAGGTGTCTGGTAACATGACTGAATACAAACAGTGCAGCTATTCCCTCCGCAAGGCTATCAAACAAGCTAAGCGCCAGTACAGAGACAAAGTAGAATCTCAATTCAACGGCTCAGACACAAGAGGTATGTGGCAGGGTCTACAGTCAATCACGGACTACAGGAAGAAACCCAGCCCAGTCACGGACCAGGATGTCTTGCTCCCAGGCAGACTAAATCACTTTTTGCCCGCTTTGAGGACAATACAGTGCCACTGACACGGCCTGCAACGGAAACATGCGGTCTCTCCTTCACTGCAGCCGAAGTGAGTAAGACATTTAAACGTGTTAACCCTCGCAAGGCTGCAGGCCATGACGGCATCCCCAGCCGCGCCCTCAGAGCATGCGCAGCCCAGCTGGCCGGTGTGTTTATGGACATATTCAATCAATCCCTATACCAGTCTGCTGTTCCCACATGCTTCAAGAGGGCCACCATTGTTCCTGTTCCCAAGAAAGCTAAGGTAACTGAGCTAAACGACTACCGCCCCGTAGCACTCACATCCGTCATCATGAAGTGCTTTGAGAGACTAGTCAAGGACCATATCACCTCCACCCTACCTGACACCCTTGACCCACTCCAATTTGCTTACCGCCCAAATAGGTCCACAGACGATGCAATCTCAACCACACTGCACACTGCCCTAACCCATCTGGACAAGAGGAATACCTATGTGAGAATGCTGTTCATCGACTACAGCTCGGCATTCAACACCGTAGTACCCTCCAAGCTCGTCATCAAGCTCGAGACCCTGGGTCTCGACCCCGCCCTGTGCAACTGGGTACTGGACTTCCTGACGGGCCGCCCCCAGGTGGTGAGGGTAGGCAACAACATCTCCTCCCCGCTGATCCTCAACACTGGGGCCCCACAAGGGTGCGTTCTGAGCCCTCTCCTGTACTCCCTGTTCACCCACGACTGCGTGGCCATGCACGCCTCCAACTCAATCATCAAGTTTGCGGACGACACAACAGTGGTAGGCTTGATTACCAACAACGACGAGACGGCCTACAGGGAGGAGGTGAGGGCCCTCGGAGTGTGGTGTCAGGAAAATAACCTCACACTCAACGTCAACAAAACTAAGGAGATGATTGTGGACTTCAGGAAACAGCAGAGGGAACACCCCCATCCACATCGATGGAACAGTAGTGGAGAGGGTAGCAAGTTTTAAGTTCCTCGGCATACACATCACAGACAAACTGAATTGGTCCACTCACACAGACAGCATCGTGAGGAAGGCGCAGCAGCGCCTCTTCAACCTCAGGAGGCTGAAGAAATTCGGCTTGTCACCAAAAGCACTCACAAACTTCTACAGATGCACAATCGAGAGCATCCTGGTGGGCTGTATCACCGCCTGGTATGGCAACTGCACCGCCCTCAACCGTAAGGCTCTCCAGAGGGTAGTGAGGTCTGCACAACGCATCACCGGGGCAAACTACCTGCCCTCCAGGACACCTACACCACCCGATGCTACAGGAAGGCCATAAAGATCATCAAGGACATCAACCACCCGAGCCACTGCCTGTTCACCCCGCTGCCATCCAGAAGGCGAGGTCAGTACAGGTGCATCAAAGCTGGGACAGAGAGACTGAAAAACAGCTTCTATCTCAAGGCCATCAGACTGTTAAACAGCCACCACTAACATTGAGTGGCTACTGCCAACACACTGTCAATGACACTGACTCTACTCCAGCCACTTTAATCATGGGAATTGATGGGAAATGATGTAAATATATCACTAGCCACTTTAAACAATGCTACCTTATATAATGTTACTTACCCTACATTGTTCATCTCATATGCATACGTTGATACTGTACTCTATCATCGACTGCATCCTTATGTAATACATGTATCACTAGCCACTTTAACTATGCCACTTGGTTTACATACTTATCTCATATGTATATACTGTACTCGATATCATCTACTGTATCTTGCCTATGCTGCTCTGTACCATCACTCATTCATATATCCTTATGTACATATTCTTTATCCCCTTACACTGTGTATGACAGTAGTTTTTTTTTGGAATTGTTAGATTACTTGCTCGTTATTACTGCATTGTCGGAACTAGAAGCACAAGCATTTCGCTACACTCGCATTAACATCTGCTAACCATGTGTATGTGACAAATAAAATTTGATTTGATTTGATTTTAATAAAGAAGCACAGACACAACACAATATAAA
The DNA here is from genome assembly GCF_018296145.1 of Oncorhynchus tshawytscha. Lineage (NCBI taxonomy): Eukaryota > Metazoa > Chordata > Actinopteri > Salmoniformes > Salmonidae > Oncorhynchus > Oncorhynchus tshawytscha. The sequence continues at coordinate 60,413,745 of NC_056437.1, read as the reverse complement.
TGAGATTACAAACATATATTTGATTAACTCTTGATAGTGACGACATACAGTACAATAATATTGACATACAAAGGGATGACGGTTTGGCTGTTCACAAATTCACGATTGCTATAGAATCACATCATTCTACATTATGGCTCAATATGTTCAGAGCAAGGGTGATTTGTAGAGTGTTTGTAAATAGTATTGTTTTTTTAAGTTTTTTAAACAAAAAACACAAGGAAGGTGTAACATTAAAGTATTAAAACATGAAGGACAAACAATACAGCATCAAGACACTATCAAACACGTATCAGTCTTTCTGCAACAGAGCCATCCTTATGTGTGAGGGTGTCTACTACCACTATCAAACACGTGTCAGTCTTTCCACAATAGAGCCATACTTATGTGTGAGGGTGTCTACTACCACTATCAAACACGTGTCAGTCTTTCCACAACAGAGCCATCCTTATGTGTGAGGGTGTCTACTACTACTATCAAACACGTGTCAGTCTTTCTGCAACAGAGCCATCCTTATGTGTGAGGGTGTCTACTACTACTATCAAACACGTATCAGTCTTTCCACAACAGAGCCATCCTTATGTGTGAGGGTGTCTACTACTACTATCAAACATGTATCAGTCTTTCCACAACAGAGCCATACTTATTGTGTGAGGGTGTCTACTACCACTATCAAACATGTATCAGTCTTTCTGCAACAGAGCCATCCTTATGTGTGAGGGTGTCTACTACCACTATCAAACATGTATCAGTCTTTCTGCAACAGAGCCATACTTATGTGTGAGGGTGTCTACTACCACTATCAAACACGTGTCAGTCTTTCTGCAACAGAGCCATACTTATGTGTGAGGGTGTCTACTACCACTATTCAGTCTTTCCACAACAGAGCCATACTTATGTGTGAGGGTGTCTACTACCACTATCAAACATGTATCAGTCTTTCCACAACAGAGCCATACTTATGTGTGAGGGTGTCTACTACCACTATCAAACACGTATCAGTCTTTCCACAACAGAGCCATACTTATGTGTGAGGGTGTCTACTACCACTATCAAACATGTATCAGTCTTTCTGCAACAGAGCCATCCTTATGTGTGAGTGTGTCTACTACTACTATCAAACACGTGTCAGTCTTTCTGCAACAGAGCCATCTTTATGTGTGAGGGTGTCTACTACCACTATCAAACATGTATCAGTCTTTCTGCAACAGAGCCATACTTATGTGTGAGGGTGTCTACTACCACTATCAAACACGTATCAGTCTTTCTGCAACAGAGCCATCCTTATGTGAGAGGGTGTCTACTACCACTATCAAACATGTATCAGTCTTTCTGCAACAGAGCCATACTTATGTGTGAGGGTGTCTACTACCACTATCAAACACGTATCAGTCTTTCCACAACAGAGCCATACTTATGTGTGAGGGTGTCTACTACCACTATCAAACACGTGTCAGTCTTTCCACAACAGAGCCATACTTATGTGTGAGGGTGTCTACTACCACTATCAAACACGTGTCAGTCTTTCCACAACAGAGCCATACTTATGTGTGAGGGTGCGTGTGCATGATAATGATATAAAATATATGTCATAGTTTCCTTTTCATGATCACAAACTTGTGAGACCCAAACCGTCCAAGATCCCCCCCCAACAGTTCACCAATAGCTGTCCTTCAACTTTTCGAGATGACCTGTCTCTGTTTTTATATTTTCCTGTTTTGTGACCTATTGCCAAGGTGATAGTTAAAGGGTTAGGGTTAGGTCCCAGGTCAGTGTACCTAAGTCTGTGCACTCTGGGATTATAAACATCTAGCCAGCCTGAGAGAATGTGATAAAAATAATCCACCACTTCAATAAAAGTATATTGTTTTCGAGTTCCAATCATATCTTTGCAGGCAACAGTGATTATGATGATTCTCTATCAGAGATGTTCAAGGATCAATGGCATGAACTGAATTGGTGAACTGAACCGTGACATCAAGTATGTGTTATGGAAAGTGAAAGTTTCTAAGATGTGGGTTGAATTTGAGCCGGTAGTGTGAAGCAGGGGGAGACAAAAAGGGTCATTTGAATCCGGTTTGAAATTCTATTAAATGTATGAATTACAAAAATGATTCCTTACATTATTCAGATCCGAAGTTAATGCCATTACCATTATTTCATTATCACAACCGGTGCCCACTATAGCTCTGTTTGAATCTATATACACAAGCACAATGCCAAGCCATGTCAGTCTGGCAAAATTAGAAGAGCAATTTATCACAGCTGTCTCACTAATCTTTGTTTGGTTCAATTGACAATACCATCAAAGTTCATTACTTAATTTTTGAGATAGAAACATTCTCATGATTTTCATTCTATTTATTAGTATCATTTTAAACTTAAAGGTAACCTTTTCTCTTTCCCACTGGGTTCTTCTTTTTCTCCTCTATTCTCTCTTTGAGCTTTTCTTTATTTCCTCCTCTCTTCTCTTTTCAATTTTTTTTCTATTTGCCTTTTCCTTATTTTTCTCTTTTCTACTCTGCCCTCCTAACATACTCTTCCTTTCACCTTTTCTGCTCTTCTCCAATTTCATTTTCTTCCCTTTGTCATGTTCACTCCTCTTTTCACCTCTCCCTCTTATACTCTTGAAGCAAAAACATGTGGTTGTTTCCTCTGGGATGTCTGTCAGTCTGTTCTGAAACATATGAACTGAACTGGGAGATTTACTGTGGTTAGTTTGGCTCATCGTTGTCACATCACAATCCTCTCCTAACTTTGCCACTTCAACCTGTATTGTCTTTAACTCACCACCATTTATTTTTGCTGTTCTACCATCCCCAGTGTCATCTATTATTCTACCTGGCTTTGTCTTTGCTGCACCATCTATATTCCTCTTTCTCTCATTATTATCTCTGTCCGTCACAACCGCATCCTTTCTACTCATCACATCACCCTCTGTTCCATTTTCCAAGACATGATCTCCATCCACAACAATATCCTCCCGTTTCCTTGCCTTATCTCTTTGATTCTGTCCAGCTTCATCCACAACATCCACAACTATAACCTCCCTTTTCTTTGGCTTATCTCTTTTATTCTGTCCACCTTCCTTCCTTTCTTCCAGTTCTCCTTTTACACTATGATACTTTCTTGTCATTCCCTCTTCCCTGCTCCCTTCATCATTATTTTGCATCTCAACATTGGCCACTTCACCTTCCTGTTCTTTTTCTCCAACATCATCCCCTACTTTCTGTTCTTTCTCTCCATTAAACGAATTGTCTTTATCATCAGTAGCCGCAACGTTATCCTCTCCACTCAAAACTTTTATGTTCATCTGTCTTATCATATCACCAACCTTTCCATCATCATTCTGTCTTTCCTCTGGGAGAACTTCTGTTCTCCCTACCAAGTCAACTGGATTGATAGATTGATTTGATTGAACTTTTCTGTCTTCTTCTTCTTCTCTTGTTCTGCTGGCTCCCATCTCAAAGGAACAGGAAGGAGTAGATTGTTGAGAGTCACTGAGTGAACATTTGTGATCGGTTTCATGGTTCATCTGACGATCTGGAGAATCCACTTAGAAACGGAGGGAAATTGACAGAGTGACAGAGGTAAGTAACACAGGTTCACTGTGATTGATCAAATAGAGGAATGTTTGATCTTATGGAGAAGTAGAATCACATGAATAACATGGATAAAATAGAACCACATAGATAAAGACAATTCACATTTGTTAACTTACATTTCCTGTACATAAGCAGGTACGCACTCTGGGACCTACAGTAATGGAATAATAATTAGTTACTTCAAGGCTTTTCTAATTTGACAATTACACTTAATTAAATGGACACAAGTTTGCAAATAAAGCACACCCACATCTATATTTACCTAAAACTCTCATCTTGTTCAAATGGTTTTGAATTGAGCTGTAAGAGAGGAGCAGCAGTGTTCAAATATAACTAGGGATGGTATGCATGTTGAGGAAATAGCAGGGTAGTATATACTAGATTTTAAAAAGCTAAGTATACCTTACCTGTGTGACGTAGCTGTCATCGAACACATACCAGTTGTGATCATCATAGGACTTGATTCTAGCAGTGTAATGTCCACCTCTTAGACTTCCCACATGGTCCACAACTGCATAGAGTTCATAGTCACAGTCCTGTTCAGAGACATTGAGTAAATCAAAAGGTCGCCCATGAACATTAAAATCCCTGAGCTTTTTCAGATAGGGCCAAAAGTAGGGAAAGGTACAGTGAGGAGGAGGGCTATAAAGGAACACACTGAAAACACATATTACAATCCTACTCTATTTTTAAAGGCAATTAACATTACTACCTAAGTTATACAACTTAATGAAAAAGTGTTTTATAACATAATAACCTGTATAAAAGAACATTTTATAGTTACCTTTGTCTGTAACATTCGAGGCACCTCCACACAGCTCTCAATTTTGACATAAGACATCCTGTTGTAGTCAAACTCAAACCTCTTGAGGAGCAGAGTTAGAATCTCTGGGGGATGTACCATCTTACATGCCTGGAGACACCAAAACACCCTATTATCACACCTCTAGAAGACCCAGTAACATAGTATTTTGACAGTGTTACCATTTTTAGTATCGATGTAGCATATTGATTGAGTATTGATTGTATACCATTACTCACAAGGATTGCATCTGTTTTCCCATCGCAGTGGTCACAGTACATCTGATTGTCACCACTGACAGTTGAAGACTTGAAAAAATCCTCCAAACCATCTCTCTGAAAAAGCAAACAGTATTGTATCTTGCACCTCCAACGTCAGCAGCCCAACGGTACAGTGTTATTTGCCTCAACCAATTTGTCACAAAATATCAAATGTTGGCATCATTATCATACAAGACTAAATGTAATTCATTTGCTTTTTTCCTATAATTCTAACATACAGTAAATACATTCTCACTGAACGAATATGCTGTTAATTCAAAAACATTTAACTAGATGTATATTTTTTTACAATACAAAATTTGCACATGCCAACTACAATTACATTTCATGAAGACACATTGCATACTACATGCCATTTGAAGTATTTGACAGCCCTGTATGTATAACATGTTAGAGTTGCTATAACAGGTGAATTAGACATTTCCCTACCACACTGTAGTTGTTATCTTCCATAGAGAGAGGCACAGTCCAAAATGGACCAACTTCCTCACTGTTCACATGACGGTCAGATATAGAACAGGTGGCAGTGTGCTTCAAATGTCCTTGAAATATCTAAAAAAAAAACTTTTGTCAGTCTTGTAATTTCATAATTTCTATACATTGAATTGCACCTACATTTGTTGAGCGAAGCAATACCTTAGACACATCCGGATTGACCTTGCTTAAAATCTTCTCAAAATATTCAGCAGCATCACCTTGCTCGAACACTGCATTAGAAGCAATAAAAACAAGTAATGGTACATCCTTTGATCTAATGAATGATAGTGCTACACTCATTAAGGCAATAGGTTATACTTCAAAGAATACTCTTTTCAATGGTATCATCAAATACCGTGCTATTAAAGTGCCTGTACACCTATGCTGATACTTAAAATGCTGATTATTTCTCAGCTCTGATTACTTTTGCTTGACTTACCCTTTTCAATGCCCAGTTTTGATGTGACATCTTTAGTGTGAGCTTGTTTTTTCTTTAAAGTCTCAAATAAACATTTCAGCTGAAGATCAAAAGTGTTCTGTTCAACATTATCCTGCTCTTGGCTGTAAAGGAGACATTTAAGAACAATAAATTGTAATATTTATTAGCAACATCTCCTAATAACTTATTGGCAGTTAAGATTCATATCATTATTTTCAATAGCCAATAAATGTACTCTTATAGCCACTAGGGATAGAGGCTACTTGGTTACTGCATATCTCCAAAAGTGCATAGCTTGTTACCAGTTTTGAAAAGCTTTTGACAATTGCCAGTAAATTGCCTGGCTTTTTTTGTATTCCCAACAGAAAATGTGACAGAAGAGTAGGAGTACCCAAACCTTTCCACAGCCTCTCTGAAGCCCTTAGTCATGAAGAGGACCTGCAGCACACTGTTCAAATAACAGGTTGCCCCTTGATTGTGCAAACCATAATAGAGTATGGTTTTATTGTCTAAAATAAGGACAGAATATGAATAATTAGTGGCATGATGACTGACAGAGAGGCAGCTCATACAGTAGCTATATTGTGTTGTGTCGTCTAGGCTAGGCTAAATACTGTATATGTCATTATGCAATGTTTTGTGTGTGTAGTGTAGGCCAGTGGTGGAAAAAGTATCCAATTGTCATACTTGAGTAAAAGTAAAGATACCTTAATATAAAATACCTAAAGTGAAAGTCACCCAGTAAAATACTACTTGAGAAAAAGTCAAAAAGTATTTGGTTTTAAATATACTTAAGTACCAAAAGTAAATGTAATTGCTAGAATATACTTAAGTATAAATTAGACGAGGTACGATCACGAATATCCTACCAAAGGGACATCAAAAACTGTAATATCCTATGTTTCACGGAATTGTGGCTGAAGGACGACATGGATATTTAGCTAACGGGATATACGCTGCACCGGTAGGATAGAACAGCACACTCCAGTAAGATGATGGGGGGGGGTGTAGAGTATATTGTGATAAATTGCAGGCCACACTACTTGCCTAGAGAGTTCTCAGCTATACTTTTTGTGGCTGTTTATTTACCACCACAAACAGATGCTGGCACTAAGACCGCACTCAGTCAGCTGTATAAGGAAATAAGAAAACAGGAAAACACTCACTCAGAGGAGGCGCTCCTAGTGGCCGGAGACTTTAATGTAGGGAAACTTAAATCAGTTCTACAAAATCTCTATCAACATGTTAAATTAGCAACTCAGAGGGCAAAAATTTCTAGATAACCTGTACTCCACACACAGAGACGCATACAAAGCTCTCCCTCGCCATTTGGTAAATCCGACCACAACTCTATCCTCCTGATTTCTGCTTACAAGCAAAAATTAAAGCAGGAAGCACCAGTGACTCAGTCTATAAAAAAGTGGTCAGATGAAGCAGATGCTAAACTACAGGACTGTTCTGCTATCACAGACTGGAACATGTGCCGGGATTCTTCCGATGACATTGAGGAATACACCACATCAGTCACTGGCTTTATCAATAAGTGCATTGAGGACGTCGTCCCCACAGTGACTGTACGTACATACCCCAACCAGAAGCCATGGATTACAGGCAACATGCGCACTGAGCTAAAGGCTAGAGCTGCCGCTTTCAAGGTGCGGGACTCTAACCCGGAAGCTTACAAGAAATCCTGTTATGCCCTTAGACAAACCATGAAACAGGCAAAGCGTCAATACAGGGCTAAGACTGAATCATACTACACCAGCTCCAACGCTCGTCGGATGTGGCAGGGCTCGCAAACTATTACAGACTACAAAGGGAAGCACAGCCGCGAGCTGCCCAGTGACACGAGCCTACCAGATGAGCTAAATCACTTCTATGCTCGCTTCGAGGCAAGCAACACTGAGGCATGAATGAGAGCATCAGCTGTTCTGGACGACTGTGTGATCACGCTCTCCGTAACCGACGTGAGTAAGACCTTTAAACAGGTCAACATACACAAGGCTGCGGGGCCAGACGGATTACCAGGACGTGTGCTCCGGGCATGTGCTGACCAACTGGCAGGTGTCTTCACTGACATTTTCAACATGTCCCTGATTGAGTCTGTAATACCAACATGTTTCAAGCAGACCACCATAGTCCCTGTGCCCAAGAACACAAAGGCAACCTGCCTAAATGACTACAGATCCGTAGCACTCACGTCCGTAGCCATGAAGTGCTTTGAAAGGCTAGTAATGGCTCACATCAACACCATTATCCCAGAAACCCTAGACCCACTCCAATTTGCTTACCACCCAAAAAGATCCACAGATGATGCAATCTCTATTGCACTCCACACTGCTCTCTCCCACCTGGACAAAAGGAACACCTATGTCAGAATGCTATTCATTGACTACAACTCAGTGTTCTACACCATAGTACCCTAAAAGCTCATCACAAAGCTAAGGAACCTGGGACTAAACACCTCCCTCTGCAACTGGATCCTGGACTTTCTGACGGGCCACCCCCAGGTGGTGGGGGTAGGTAGCAACATCTCCACTTTGCTGATCCTCAACACTGGAGCTCCCCAGGGTTGCGTGCTCAGTCCCCTCCTGTACTCCCTGTTCACCCACGACTGCATGGCCAGGCATGACTCCAACACCATAATTAAGTTTGCAGACGACACAACAGTGGTAGGCCTGATCACCGACAACAAAGAGACAGCCTATAGGGAGGAGGTCAGAGACCTGACCGGGTGGTGCCAGCTCAACGTAACCAAGACTAAGGAGATGATTGTGGACTACAGGAAAAGGAGCCCCAAGCACACCTCCATTCTCATCGACAGGGCTGTAGTGGAGCAGGTTGAGAGCTTCAAGTTCCTTGTTGTCCACATCACCAACAAACTAGAATGGTCCAAACCCACCAAGACAGCTGTGAAGAGGGCACGACAAAGCCTATTCCCCCTCAGGAAACTAAAAAGATTTGGCATGGGTCCTCAGATCCTAAAAAGGTTCTACAGCTGCAACATCAAGAGCATCCTGACCGGTTGCATCACTGCCTGGTTCGGCAATTGCTCGGCCTCCGACGGCAAGACACTTCAGAGGGTAGTGCGTACGGCCCAGTACAGCACGCGGGCAAAGCTGCCTGTCATCCAGGACCTCTACACCAGGCAGTGTCAGAAGCAGGCCCTAAAAATTGCCAAAGACCCCAGCCACCCCAGTCATAGACTGTTTTCTCTACTACCGCATGGCAAGTGGTACCGGAATGCCATGTCTAGGACAAAAAGGCTTCTCAACAGTTTTTACCCCCAAGCCATAAGACTCCCGAACAGGTAACCAAATGGTTACCCAGACTATTTGCATTGTGTGCCCCCTCCCCATAGTCACTTTAACTATACATTCATGTTCATACAACCTCAATTGGCCCGACCAATCAGTGCTCCCGCACATTGGCTAACCGGGCTATCTGCATTGTGTCGCACCATCCGCCAACCCCTCTTTTTATCATATATGCATAGTCACTTTAACCATACCTACATGTACATACTACCTCAATAAGCCTGAATAAACGGTGTCTGTATATAGCCTTGCTACTCTTATTTTCAAATGTCTTTTTACTGTTGTTTTATTTCTTTACTTACCTACACACACACATACCTTTTTTTCGCACTATTGGTTAGAGCCTGTAAGTAAGCATTTCACTGTAAGGTCTACACCTGTTGTATTCGGCGCACGTGACAAATAAACCTTGATTTGATTTGAAGTATAAAAGTAGAAATAATTTCAAATCACTTATATTTAAGCAAACCAGGCGGTACCATTTTCTTTTTTTAAATTTACGGATAGCCACGGGCACACGCCAACACTCAGACATCATTTACCAATGAACCATTTGTGCTTATTGAGTCTGCCAGATCAGAGTCAGTGTGGATGACCAGGGATGTTCTCTTGATAAGTGCGTGCATTGGACTATTTTCCAGTCCTGTTAAGCATTCAAAATGTTACAAGAACTTTTGGGTGTCAGGGAAAATGTATGGAGTAGAAAGTACATTATTTTCTTTATGAATGTAGTGAAGTAAAAGTAGTCAAAAATATAAATAGTAAATTAAAGTACAGATAATCCTCAAAAATGACTTAAGTAGAACTTTAAAGTATTTTTATTTAAGTACTTTACACCACTGGTGTAGGCCTATATATGATTTTTATTTTTTATTTATTTCACCTTTATTTAACCAGGTAAGCTAGTTGAGAACAAGTTCTCATTTACAACTGCGACCTGGCCAAGATAAAGCAAAGCAGTGAGACAGAAACAACAACACAGAGTTACACATGGAATAAACAAGCGTACAGTCAATAACACAACAGAAAAAAAGAAAGTCTATATACAGTGTGTGCAAAATGCACGAGGAGGTAAGGCAATACATAGGCCATAGTAGCAAAGTATAAGACTGGAGTGATAGATGAGCAGATGATGATGAGCAAATGGTGGTGCGTAAGTAGTGATACTGGTGTACAAAAGTAAATAAAAACAATATTGGGGTGAGGTAGGTAGATTGGGTGGGCTATTTACAGATGGACTATGTATAGTGTGGGAAAAGTAAGTCTCCAGCTTCAGCAATTTTTGCAATTCGTTCCAGTTACAGGCAGCAGAGAACTGGAAGGAAAGGCGGCCAAAGGAGGTGTTGGCTTTGGGGATGACCAGTTAAATATACCTGCTGGAACGCGTGCTACGGGTGGGTGTCGTTATCGTGATCAGTGAGCTGAGATAAGGCGGAGCTTTACCTAGCATAGACTTATAGATGACCTGGAGCCAGTGGGTCTAGCAACGAATATGTAGCGAGGGCCAGCTGACTAGCGCGTACGAGTCGCAGTGGTGGGTGGTATAAGGCGCTTTGGTAACAAAACGGATGGCACTGTGATAGACTACATCCAATTTGCTGAGTAGAGTATAGTAAGCTATTTTGTAGATGACGCCAAAGTAGTCAGTTTTACTAGGGTAAGTTTGGCGGCATGAGTGAAGGAGGCTTTGTTGCGAAATAGAAAGACAATTCTAGATTTGATTTTTGATTGGAGATGTTTGATATGAGTCTGGAAGGAGAGATTACAGTCTAGCCAGACACCTGGGTATCTGTAGTTGTCCACGTATTTTAGGTCAGAACCATCCAGAGTAGTGATGCGGGGCGGGTGAGGGCAACGAACGTTTGAATAGAAAACATTTGGTTTTGCTAGCGTTTAAGAGCAGTTGGAGGCCACGGAAGGAGTGTGGTATATGGCATTGAAGCTCGTTTGAAGGTTAGTTAACACAGTGTTCAAAGAAGGGCCAGATGTATACAGAATGGTGTCGTCTGCGTAGAGATGGATCAGGGAATCACCAGCAGTAAGAGCGACATCGTTGAAATATACGGAGAAAAGAGTCGGCACGAGAATTGAACCCTGTGGTACCCCCATAGAGACTGCCAGAGGTCCGCACAACAGGCCCTCCGATTTGTCACACTGAACTCTGTCTGCAAAGTAGTTGGTGAACCAGGCGAGGCATTCATTTGAGAAACCAAGGCTATTGAGTCTGCCGATAAGAATACGGTGATTGACAGAGTCGGACGCCTTGGCCAGGTTGATGAAGACGGCTGCACAGTACTGTCTTTTCTCGATGGCGGTTATAATATCGTTTAGTACCTTGAGCGTGGCTGAGGTGCACCCGTGACCGGCTCGGAAACCGGATTGCGCAGCGGAAAAGATACGGTGGGATTCAAAATGGTCAGTGATCTGTTTATTAACTTGGCTTTCAAAGACTTACGAAAGACAGGGCAGGATGGATAAGGTCTATAACAGTTTGGGTCTAGAGTGTCACACCCTTTGAAGAGGGGGATGACCGCGGCAGCTTTCCAATCTTTAGGGATCTCGGACAATATGAAAGAGGTTGAACAGAACATCATTTTAGAAAGAGAGGGTCCAGATTGTCTAGCCCAGCTGATTTGTATGGGTCCAGGTTTTGCAGCTCTTTCAGAACTTCTGCGATCTGGATTTGGGTGAAGGAGAAGCTCGGGCAAGTAGCTGCGGGGGGTGCAGAGCTGTTGGCCGGGGTTGGGGTAGCCAGGAGGAAAGCATGGCCAGCCGTAGAGAGATGCTTATTGAAATTTTCTATTATCATGGATTTATCGGTGGTGACCGTGTTGCCTGGCCTCAGTGCAGTGGGCAGCTGGGAGGAGTTGCTCTTGTTCTCCATGGACTTTACAGTGTCCCAAAACTTTTTGGAGTTAGAGCTATAGGCAGTGGTGTAAAGTACTTAGGAAAAAATACTTTAAAGTACTACTTAAGTCGTTTTTTGGAGTATCTGTACTTTACTTCCTCGTTTATATTTTTTAAAAACGTTCACTTTTACTTCACTACATTCCCAACGAAAATAATTAACTTTTCCTCCATACATTTTCCCTGACACCCAAAAGTACTATTTACATTGTGAGTGTTTAGCAGGACAGGAAAATGGTCCAATTCACTATCAAGAGGACACACCGTCATCCCTGCTTCCTCTGATCTGGCAAAGTCACTAACACAAATTAATCAATTAATCATAATTTGTAAATTATGTGTTGGTGTGCCCCATTTTTAAAACAAGAAAATGGCGCCACCTGCTTTGCTTAATATAAGAAATGTGAAATGATTTATACTTTCACTTTTGATACTTAAGTATATTTGAGCAATTCTATTTACTTTTGATACTTAAGTATATTTAGGACCAAATACTTTTAATCAAGTAGGATTTTACAGGGTGACTTTCACTTTTACTTGAGTAACTTTCTATTGAGGTATTTATACTTGTACGCAAGTATGACAATTGGGTACTCTTTCCACCACTGGATAAAGGTAGCCCACATGTCTCTCAAACCCCAATATTTGTATGTGAATGTATATTATTTCAGTTGTATGACTGCCATTTGGAACTAATAAAATAAAGTAATTCTATGTCGAGTTCAACTGTATAACAGGCTTACCTGTGTTCACGTTCTCTTTTGGATAATAGTGTTGGTAGATCCAAAGGGGATCCATGTCTAAATAATCCATACCCTCATCCACGTATGAGCTGTTGAACGGAAAACATGGGACTTTGTTAAATTGTTCGATTACATTCGTACTTCGAATTCACATCTTGAAGGTTTACACCAACGATAGGAGAAACGAGTCTACTACTATTTGATCAATAAATAAACGGACTCAAGTTAAACAGCTGTCATTGGAAAGAAGGAACATTTTGTTTTGAGATTGATCTGTTCCGCGTTCTGAGTGTTTCTTTGACAATTTTTACATTGCAAGGTAGCGGAATAGTTTTGTGAAATTGACTTAAATCTTACCAGTATCCTTGAAAAGAAACAGCGGCTTAGAATATATATTGTTGGTGCGCTTTGGTCTATGGTTATTTGTTGTCAGCTTCGAAGAAAACGAAAGCTATTATAGTGCAACTGTCATCTCTCCTAGTCATAAAACATCACTTTCTATTTCAGCTACTCCTTCCTGTCAGTCAACAGAACGATATAATGTAAAGGTGTAGCCTAATCTGCAATATTTACCGTTGTTCATTGGCCATTTCAATTAATTATATCGACCTGTCCATTGATATAATTGATAAATGTGTCATTATGTCCAAGCTACAACGGTACTATCCATCATCACATGAATAGGCATCAGTTTGTTTGTTTATTTATTTGATTTAACCGTTATTTAACTAGGTAAATCAGTTAAGAACAAATTATTGTTTACAATGACAACTGCTGTGCAAATGCTGAAGAGATAACCGGTCAATCTAGCTGTTTTATCATTGTTTCGATACTTAGTCACAGTTTGAACTTGGCAATCATTCATATCGCACCATGCAAGTCCCTGTTTTGAAAACAGAATGTATTTACTGTTGCTATAGCCTACTACTTAATTTAAAATGATAACAGTGCTGAAAGTCATGAAAGTTCAAGTTTCATGGACTGTATTTGTTTGCTCAGATGTGCTGGCCTAGTTTTTTTGGTACGTCCCAGTCATGTTGCATATAATGGAATGTTTGTCAATTATCAGTTGATATCTACACAGAACAGGGACTGTTGGGGGCTCATACAGTAAAACATTATGTCACTAGGACTTTTTTCTGGTACCAAGATTTATCAGAAACTTCAAAAATATTGTACTCAGACAAAGATATTTATTGGACTAAAAAAGGTTGGCATACAATGTTCCATTATTATGGACTACAAAAGAACAAACAGGGTGGAAGTCAAATCAAATCAAATTGTATTATTCACATGCGCTGAATACAACAGGTGTAGACTTTACAGTGAAATGCTTACTTATGAGCCCCTAGCCAACAATGCAGTTTAAAAAAATACGGACAAGAATAAGAAATAAAAGTAACAAGTAATTAAAGAGCAGCAGTAAAATAACAGTAGCGAGACTATATCGTCTGAGATTCCCAAAGATTGGAAAGCTGCCGCGGTAAGGTTTGGTTGTTCACAAATTCATGAGCACAACGATTGCTATAGAATCACATCAATCTCCATTTTGGCTCAATATGATCAGAGCAAGGGTGATTTGAAGAGTGTTTGTAAATAGTATTGTTTGTTATTGGTGTGACAACTTGCAACACATGATAAATGAGAGGACAAAAGAGGTAGGATGGAAAGTTAAACCAGGTCAACTCATAGGGAAGGGAGCATGAGCCTGAGCATGAGCCAACCAGGGACATTCCAGTTACACCTGTTATATGGCAGGTATCAGGTGTAGTCAATCACATGATCAGAAATGACCTGTTTCAGAGACTGTTGTACAATCAGTAATTGTATTCTCTGTAGATTGCCCTTCAGATTTGATAACGTATTGATATATTTTCCACAAAACAGTTATTAATTTAGATGTAATGTTTGTTTGTGTTCCTATTTTGTGATATATTGCCAGAGTGATAGTCTAAGGAATGAGATCCCCGGTCAGTGTTATTTGCATAGAATTAGGAATTAGAAAAGTAGGCTAGTTTAATAGGATCTCTCTGGTTATTTGTTGTCAGCTTCGAATAAAACATCAATAAAACAATTTAATGTAAAGGTGTAGCCTAATCTGCAATATTTTCTGCTGTTCATTGGTCATTTCAATTAATGATATAGGCTCACCTACTGTATTGATTCTTCAGGAATAGAATTTAAGAAATTATACATTTCTCAGTATAATCAAGCTAACTGTATTATCCATCATCATATGAATAGCTTACCTGTGCAACTGCTGAAGAGATAGTCAGTACTGTGATATTGAAGGTAGCAGTTTTGCCACTGTTTTGACATGTGGCCAATGTTCCCGCGTTAGCGGAGACTGCATTCACGGTAAACGCTGCATATGTTGGCTCAATCGGAAATTACCTATACATTTCTAAGGCGCAATCTGTAATGCTTCAGCGATAAAGATTTAATACAGCCCTTATAGAGGCGTCATGCCTATAGGGGGCACAGGGGCACGTGCCCGCTCAGATTTGTCCTGTTGTTGTTTCTCTGTAATACTACTGGCCACCTAGCAAGTTTATTAAGTTGGCTTTAGCTAGCCCAGATAAGTTCCTATTCTTCCGACCTCATAAGAAGCTACCAAGAAGCCATTTCAGGCTATCAATCAAGTTAGAATAGCTAGCTTGTCTAACTATCATAGCTGGCATGCCTGCTGGCAAGGTTGGTAGATTTTAGAAAAGCAAGCGATAACTAAATGTACTGAATAAGATTCCTTTCAATTGTTTTCCCAGATTTTAGCAGAGATGCAGAGAAGCGTGTTTTGTTTCTTAAAACAAATACCACCAATCAGGAGGATACCGACAGCTCAAGAGGTATGCTTAGATATGCAGAAAAATATGTATGTATTTCACTTAGAATAAGCATAATGATTATAGGTCGAGATCAGTGGTTCCCAAACCCCTTCAAACATTCAACCTCCAGCTGCGTACCCCCTCTAGCACCAGGGTCAGTGGACTCTCAAATGTTGTTTTTTGCCATCATTGTAAGCCTGCCACACACACACACAATACGATACATGTATTAAACATAAGAATGAGTGTGAGTTTGTCACAACCCGGCGCGTGGGAAGTGAAAAAGAGCTCTTATAGGACCAGGGTACAAATAATAATAGAATCATAAAACACGGGACGAGATGTTAAAAACTGTCCATTGTGCCAATAGATGGAATGCACTCACATGAGATTTGCCGTGATGTTGACAGAGTGGCATGGGAGGTTTATTTCTTAGACTGGGTTAAGATGTCAATTTTGGGACACATCCTCAGTAGTGTGCCTTCGAATCAGTGGGTGTTTCGGCCTTTAATCACTAAACACCCTCATCAAAGGTGGCCAGCTAAAGGGTGATCAAGCCTTAGCTTGTGTCCCATGCCCAATTAAGATGTCCCACGGGACTATGCAAGGCAGGGGCGTCCTCTTCCCTGAGCCAGCCCTACTGCTGACCGCATACCTCATATGCCCTCCTCAAGTTGGAGGGATCTGAATTGGGTTCTCAGGTGGGGGTTGGGGTCATGAAGTTATAGCCCAGCAAGGGTCCTTCTGTTTGATCCAGATCCACTGGCTGCCTCTTTCAGCTGCTTGAGAAACTGCTCTGACGGTCTGCCGCAGAGCCTGTCCATGGATTCCAAGTTCTTTCAGCAACCTGATGGTGGAAGAAGCCACGAATCCTCTGCATCCCACTTCAACTGGCCAGACTTTTGCATTCCAGCCACGCTGAGTTGCGTCTGCTGCCAACTCTGTGTAACGCAGTTTCTTACGCTCGTAGGCCTCTTCAACAGAGTTTTCCCACGGGACTGTGAGCTCTATGATGTACACAGCCTTTCGTGAAGGGGACCAGAGTACCATGTCTGGCCTAAGGTTGGTAGAAGCAATCTCAGATGGAAAAATTAGTTGCTGGCCAATATCGACAAGCATCTTCCAGTCCCGGGCCATGGCTAGGTGTCCAGTTTCTGGCTTCGTAGGAGGATACTTGGGCCTTTTCTGTCCCTCCCGGATGAATGTTGTTGTTTTGACGGGATTGCTTGTTTTTGGAGGTAATGAATTGGTTGCACTCTTGGTCTCAAGTGCTGCAGCCAGGCTCTTGAGGACCTGATTGTGCCTCCAGGTGTAGCGGCCTTGTGAGAGGCTGGTCTTGCAACCTGGCATTATATGCCTGAGAGTCGCTGGAGCTGGGCAGAGGGGGCAGGTCGAGTCCTCGCCATACCATTGATGTAGATTTTTTGGTGATGGAAGCACATCATAAACAGCTCTTATGATGAAGCTGATGTTGCTTGCCTCCATTTGCCAAAGCTCACTCCAGTTGATCTTTCTCCTCTCCAGGCCTTCCCACCGCGTCCATTGCCCTTGTTTGGCAAGAGAGACAGCCTTTGCACTTCTTGCAGTCTCCTCCTGTCTGCGCACCTCCTCGACCACCAGCTTCCTGCGTTCAGATGTTGTTGCCTTATGGAACGTTGGTTTGCTTGCTGCCAGGCCAAAGCCCCCTCTTCCATGCTGGATATTCCCCACAATGTCTTGGTGTCTCAGGGCTGATGTTGCTTGCTGCACAGCCTTGGATGATGTCCATTTCCGTCCAGTTTGTAGGGGAGGTGCAGCCTTGCTAATGGTCTGGTCTTTGGAGTCCTTCAATGTCATCTGAAGTCTTACTTTGGAGCACTTGTACTCCTCCGTTAGACTTGTAAGAGGTAGTTCAAGGACCCCTTTGCCATAGAGGCCGATGTTACTCAGGCATCGTGGGACACCCAGCCATTTCTTCACGTATGAGGTAATGGTTCGCTCCATCTTCTCCACTGTTGTTATTGGGACCTCATAGACGGTGAGTGGCCACATTACCTGGGGGAGAAGTCCAAACTGTAGGCACCAAAGCTTGAGCCTCCCAGGCAGTAGGGTCTTGTTGATGTTCTCAAGACCGTCGGCGATATCCTGCCTTACTTGCTGAACTTGATCTTTATCCCGGAGGCTTTCGTTGTACCATCTACCCAGGCTGTTGATGGGTTGCTCAGACACCGTTGGTATCGGGTCATCTCCAATGCAGAACCTCACATCTTTAAGCTGTCCCTTGACTATGGAGATGCTTCGAGATTTGCTTGGCTTGATTTTCATCCGGGCCCACTTGATGTTATCCTGCAGTTTTGCAAGTAGCCGCCTGGTGCATGCTGCAGTGGTGGTCAGTGTAGTCATGTCATCCATGTATGCTCGGATAGGTGGGAGACGGACCCCTTCCTTAGTTCTCTCACCGCCGACCACCCATCTCGATGCCCTGATGATGACTTCCATGGCCATAGTGAAGGCCAGAGGAGAAATTGTACAGCCTGCCATTATGCCTACTTCCAAGCGCTGCCATGTTGTTGTGAAGTCAGGTGTTGTGAAACACAATTGCAGGTCTTGGAAAAAGGCCTTTACCAGTGTAGTGATGGGTTCTGGTACGTGGAAAATGTTGAAGGATTCCCAGAGGAGTTCATGGGGAACTGAGCCAAAGGCATTGGCCAGGTCGAGGAAGATGACATAGAGGTCTCTCTTGTCTTTCTTAGCTGTTTGGATCTGGTGCCAAATCATACTAGTATGTTCCAGGCAACCAGAGAAACCAGGAATGCCTGCTTTCTGCACAGATGTATCAATGTACTTGTTCCTTTCCAGATAAGTGGACAGCCTCTGTGCTATTATACTGAAAAAGATCTTCCCTTCGACGTTGAGAAGGGAGATTGGTCGGAATTGACTGATGTCCGTCGCATCCTTCTCTTTCGGGATTAGCACACCACCAGCCCTTCGCCATGCCTTTGGTATTATTTCCTTCTGCCACACTATCCTCATGAGCCTCCAAAGAAAGCGTAGAACATCCGGGGCGTTCTTGTAGAGCTTGTATGGTACTCCATTAGGCCCAGGAGCCGAGGCCACTCTTGCTCTTCGGACAACGTTCTCTACTTCCCTCCATTTTGGAGGGTCAGTGTCCAGATTGAATTCTGGTGATTGAATAGGTGGGATGTCATGTGGGATGATTATCTGCTCATGCCTTTTCATGTCCTGGTGGACCTTTTCCAGATGTTCTTCCAGTTCAGGCTTTGGAGTTTTTAGGATTCTGCACTTTTCCTTTGCAAAGAGATCTTTGACAAACTTAAAGGGTTTTTTATAGAACCGTGTTCTTGAGTGTTCCTTCTTCCTACGAAGTTTCCTTAAGTTTTCCGCTCTTCGCAAGGTTGCCAGCCGACATTTAATGTCTGCTTGGAGTAGCATGATACCTTCTCTCTCTGCATCAGAGGCCTTCTTCCACTGCTTCCTCAGCTGCCTTCTCTCTCTGACAAGTATCTCGATCTCCTGCTGCCTCCTAGATTTGGCTGGCGTGGGTGGTGTCTTGCCACTTCTCCTTTCGTTTACTCCAAAGCGCTCTTCTCCGTAGTGGTAGATAATGTCTCCCATCCTTTCAAGCTTTTTCTCTGCTGTTCCTACCTGTTGTTCCAAGATTTTTGTCAGGTTGTTGTTGATTGTTTCCCACTCTCTCTTTTCAACAGCTTTGGGCCACTTCACACTCGGTTTGTGCCCTTTGATCTTTTTCTCTTTTAGAGGTCTCTGTGGTTGGGTGAGTTCACCCACCGGCATTTCTGTGCCTGTGTTATCCTCCTCGGTTACAGGGGTGCTGATGCTCTGCGAACTTTGGTTTGCGTCCCGTCGCTGTGCTTCATTCGACTGATTTGACTGGCTGCTTCGTAAGATGTACTGGTCAATGCGAGGTCCCTCTCTCTGCTCTCCCAAGCACCTTTTCCTCCCTTGATGGATCCTTAACCCCCTTGCCGATGTTACTCTCTCCCAACCACAGCTGCACACCTGAAGTGTGTGTCCTGCTGCTGTTATGGTTGTCTCATGTGCTGTGTTCCTACTCGTAGTCGTTTCCGTTCCTGGGTCCGTAACCGTGTGATCAGTCATTGAGCCATCTTGTGCCCCAGCTCTTGCAAGCTCTAGGGGTATGTTCCTTTGTTGACTTTCAGTAGCACTTAGCGGGTGTCTCCAACATACTGAAACAGCGTCGGAGACTGCCAACATGGGTAGCTAGCCCATGACAGCCCCAGTGGGGTCTATTCCCTCCGGTCAGCTGTCTCTCCAAGCTGTCACACAGACTTTCCTATGTTGTCAGCTGTCCTTTCACAGCAGTCACTGGACTGGTCCAGATGATCAGAATCATAAAACACGGGACGAGATGTTAAAAACTGTCCATTGTGCCAATAGATGGAATGCACTCACATGAGATTTGCCGTGATGTTGACAGAGTGGCATGGGAGGTTTATTTCTTAGACTGGGTTAAGATGTCAATTTTAATAATTATAGGATCAGGGTACAAATAATAATATAATAATAATCAATAACTTTGCTCTTTATTTAGCCATCTTACATATAAAACCATATTTGTTCATCGGAAATGGTGAATATCTCACCACAGGTTAATGAGAAGGGTGTGCTTGAAGGGATGCACATAACTCTGCAATGTTTGGTTGTATTGGATAGTGTCTCAGTCTTAAATCATTTTTCACACACAGTCTGTGTTTGTATTTAGTTTTCATGCTAGGGAGAGCTGAGAATTCACTCTCACATAGGTACGTGGTTGCAAAGGGAATCCGTGTCATAGCAGCGCAATTTGCCAAGGCAGGATACTCTGAGCGTGGCCCAATCCAGAAATCTGGCAGTGGCTTCTGATTAAATAAAGTTTTCACAGAACCGCTTGTTGCAATTTCGATGAGGCTCTCTTGTTCAGTTATCGGTAAGTGGACTGGAGGCAGGGCATGAAAGGGATAACGAATCCAGTTGTTTGTGTCATCCGTTTTGGGAAAATACCTGCGTAATTGTGCACCCAACTCACTCAGGTGCTTCGCTATATCACATTTGACATTGTCCGTAAGCTTGAGTTTATTTGCACACAAAAAAATCATACAATGATGGAAAGACCTGTGTGTTGTCCTTGTTAATGCAGACAGAGAAGAGCTCCAACTTCTTAATCATAGCCTCAATTTTGTCCCGCACATTGAATATAGTATCAGAGAGCCCCTGTAATCCTGGATTCAGATCATTCAGGTGAGAAAGAACATCACCCAGATAGGCCAGTCATGTGAGAAACTAGTCATCGTGCAAGCGGCCAGACAAGTGAAAATTATGGTCAGTAAAAAAAACTTTAAGCTCGTCTCTCAATTCAAAAAAACATGTCAGTACTTTGCCCCTTGATAACCAGCGCACTTCTGTATGTTGTAAAAGCGTTACATGGCCGCTGCCCATATCATTGCATAGTGCAGAAAATACACGAGAGTTCAGGGGCCTTGCTTTAACAAAGTTAACCATTTTCACTGTAGTGTCCAAAAAGTATTTCAAGCTGTCAGGCATTCCTTTGACAGCAAAAGCCTCTCGGTGAATGCTGCAGTGTACCCAAGGGGCATTGGGAGCAACTGCTTGCACGTGTATTACCACTCCATTATGTCTCCCTGTCATGGCTTTTGAGTCATCAGTACAGATACCAACACATCTTGACCACTAATGTCCATTTGATGTCACAAAGCTGTCCAGTACTTTAAAAATATCCTCTCCTGTTGGCCTGGTTTCCAGTGGATTGCAGAAGAGGATGTCTTCCTTAATTGACCCCCCAAAAAAACATAACGGACATATACCAGGAGCTGTGCCAGGCCCGTCACGTCTGTTGACTCATCCAGCTGTAACACACAGAATCACTGGCTTGTATGTGAAGCAGTAATTGTTTCAAAACATCTCCTGCCATGTCACTGATGCATTGTGAAACAGTGTTGTTTGATGAAGACATTGTCTGTATAGTTTTTTTGGCCTTTTCCCCCAGCATTGTCCCAGCCATATCACCAGCAGAACGAAGAATGAATTCCTCCACAATAGTATGGGGCTTGCCTGTCCTCGCCACTCAGTAGCTCACCATATAAGATGCTTCTAGCCCCTTCTTATTAATGGTATCTGTTGCTTTTACACATGTCTTACTACTTGAAAGTCCTCTTAATTCTCACTCAAAAAACTCCAGTGGCTTATTTTTCAAATTTGCATGTTTTGTTTCTAAATGTCTGCACAAGAGTGAAGGTTTCATCGAGTTGTGAGATAGTACTTTTGCACATATAACACACTGTGGCTGAGGAAAGGCACTACTCCTGTAACGATGTATGCTGAGAGTCTGGAAACATGTTCAGGGAGTGAATACACTTAATAAATAAAAGAACACGAACAAAACAAAAATACGCACAGCGCACCGACATGAAACATACAAAAACCATGACGCCTGTGGAAGGAACCAAAGGGAGTGACAGGGCAGGTGATGGAGTCCATGTGTGTCAATAAGAGCTGGTACACGTGGCGATGGTGACACGGTGTGTGTAATAATCAGAAGTCTGCCAGAGAGGGAGTATATGTGGCAACTCCCAATGTAAGTCAAACCCAAATTTATGTAAAAAACTGAAATATCATATTTACATAAGTATTCAGATCCTTATCTCAGTATTTTGTTGAAGCATATTTGGCAGCGATTACAGCCTTGAGTCTTCCTGGGTATGATGCTACAAGCTTGGCACACATGTATTTGGGGAGTTTCTCCCATTCTTCTCTGCAGATCCTCTCAAGATATGTCAGGTTGGATGGGGAGAGTTGCTGCACAGCTATTTTCAGGTCTCTCCAGAGATGTTCGACCGGGTTCATGTTCTGGGTTCATGCTCTGGCTGGACCACTCAAGAACATTCAGAGACTTATCCCAAAGCCACTCCTGCGTTGTCTTGACTATGTGCTTAGGGTTGTTGTCCTGTTGGAAGGTGAACCTTCGCCCCAGTCTGGTGTCCTGAGCACTCTGGAGCAGGCTTTCATCAAGGATCTCTCTGTACTTTGCTCTGTTCATCTTTGCCTCAATCCTGACTAATCTCCCAGTCCCTACTGCTGAAAAACATCCCCACATCATTATGCTGCCATCACCATGCTTCCCCATTGGGATGGTGCCCGGTTTCCTCCAGAATTAACGCTTGGCATTTCATCAGACTAGATAATCTTATTTCTCATGGTCTGAGAGACTTTCGGTACCCTTTGGCAAACTCCAAGTGAGCTGTGATGTGCCTTTTAATGAAGAGTGGCTTCCGTCTGGCCACTCAAGTTGTAGAAACATCTCAAGGATGATCAGTGGAAACAGGATGCACCTGAGCTCAATTTCAAGTCTCATAGCAAAGGGTCTGAAAACGTACAGTGGTTTGCGGAAGTATTTACCCCCTTGGCAATTTTCCTATTTTGTTGCCTTACAACCTGGAACTAAAATAGATTTTTTGGGGGGGTTTGTATCATTTTATTTACATAACATGCCTACCACTGAAGATGCAAAATAAACAAACACACTGAATACTTGAGTGTACATAACTATTCAAACCCCCAAAGTCAATACTTTGTAGAGCCACCTTTTGCAGCAATTACAGCTGCAAGTCTCTTGGGGTATGTTTTTATAAGCTTAGCACATCTAGCCACTAGGATTTTTGCCCATTCTTCAAGGCAAAACTGCTCCAGCTCCTTCAAGTCATACCACATATTCTCAATGGAATTGAGGTCTGGGCTTTGGCTAGGCCATTCCAAGACATTTAAATGTTTCCCCTTAAACCACTCAAGTGTTGCTTTAGGAGTATGCTTAGTGTAATTGTCCTGCTGGAAGGTGAACCTCCATCCCAGTCTCAAATATCTGGAAGACTGAAACAGGTTTCCCTCAAGAATTTCTCTGTATTTATCTCAAACCACCATTCCTTCAATTCTGAAACATACCCACAGCATGATGCTGCCACCACCATGCTTCACTGTGGGGAGTGGTGTTCTTGGGGTGATGAGAGGTGTTGGGTTTGTGCCAGACATAGCTTTTTCCTTGATGCCAGAAAGCTCAATTTGAATCTCATCTGACCAGAGTACCTTCTTCCATATGTTTGGGGAGTCTCCAACATGCTTTTTGGTTGTTTGCTTATTCTTTTCTTTAAGCAATGGCATTTTTCTGCCCACTCTTCCGTCAAGCCCAGCTCTGTGAAGTGTACCGCTTAAAGTGGTTCTATGGACAGATACTCCAATCTCCGCTGTCGAGCTTTGCAACTCCTTCAGGGTTATCTTTGGGCTCTTTGTTGCCTCTCTGATTCATGCCCTCCTTGCCTGCTCTGTGAGTTTTGGTGGGTGGCCCTCTCTTGGCAGGTTTGTTGTCGTGCCATATTCTTTCAATTTTTTAATAATGTATTTAACAGTGCTCCATGGGATGTTCAAAGTTTCTAATATTTTATATTAACCTGTTGTGTGTAAGAGGCAGTATTTTGATGTTTGGATGAAAAACATACCCAAATGAAACTGCCTATTTCTCAGGCCCAGAAACTAGAATATGCATATAATTGCCAGATTAGGATAGAAAAGAACTCTAAACTTTCCAAAACTGTCCAAATATAATCTGTGAGTATAACAGAACTGATATTGCAGGCGAAAACCTGAGGAAAATCCAAAGAGGAAGTGCCATCTATTTTGAAAGCTCCTTGTTCCATTGCATGCCTTCCCTCCATTTAAAGGGAAATCAACCAGATTCATTTCCCTATGGCTTCCACATGGTGTGAACAGTCTTTAGACATAGTTTCAGCCTTTTATTCTGATATCGTCTGCCCCGTAGTGACCGCTCAAGCCTGTGGATTACTGAACATAACGCGCCAACCAAATGGAGGTATTTTGGATATAAAAAATAATCTTTATGGAACAAAAGGAACATTTATTGTGTAACTGGGAGTCTCGTGAGTGCAAACATCCAAAGATCATCAAAGGTAAGCGATTCATTTTATTGCTTTTCTGACTTTCGTGACCAATCTACTTTGCTGCCAGCTGTTTGTAATGTTTTGTCTGCTGAGAAAGATGTCCTTACATAAACGCTTGGTTTGCTTTCGCCGAAAAGCTTTTTTTATTTTTTAATCTGACACGCCAGGTGGATTAACAACAAGCTAAACTGTGTTTTGCTATATTGCACTTGTGATTTCATGAAAATGTATAATTTTTAGTAATTTAATTTGAATTTGGCGCTCTGCAATTCAGCGGATGTTGACGAAAATGATCCCG
This sequence comes from Oncorhynchus tshawytscha, assembly GCF_018296145.1. Classification (NCBI taxonomy): domain Eukaryota; kingdom Metazoa; phylum Chordata; class Actinopteri; order Salmoniformes; family Salmonidae; genus Oncorhynchus; species Oncorhynchus tshawytscha. The sequence goes on along the minus strand of NC_056437.1, from coordinate 60,389,067 downwards.
CTAATGGGATAGGTGCGCCAAGAAGTTAACCCAACCCTGATCTGTACTTCTCCACAACTTTGTTCCTGACCTGTTTGGAGAGCTCATTGGTCTTCATGGTGCCGCTTGCTTGGTGGTGCCCTTTGCTTAGTTGAGTTGCAGACTCAGGGGCCTTTCAGAACAGGTGTAAATATACTGAGACCATGTGACAGATCATGTGACACTTAGATTGCACACAGGTGGACTTTATTTTTACCCCCAAGCCATAAGACTCCTGAACAAGTAGCCAAATGGTTACCGGACTATTTGCATTGTGTTATTTTCAAATGTCTTTTTATGTTGTTTTATTTCTTTACTTACCTACGCACACACACACACACATACCTTTTTTTCGCACTATTGGTTAGAGCCTGTAAGTAAGCATTTCACTGTAATACTGTTGTATTCGACAAATAAACTTTAATATGATATTTAACAAATTATGTGACTTTTGAAGGTAATTAGTTTCACCAGATCTTATTTAGGGGCTTCATAGCAAAGAGGGTGCATGCACCACTTTTCTGTTTACATTTTTATTATTTATTTTATTTTTAAACAAGTAATTTCATTTCACTTCACCAATTTAGGCTATTTTGTGTATGTCCATTACATGAAATCCAAATAAAAATCCATTTAAATTACAGGTTGTAATGCAACCTGAAAAACGCTAAGGGGGATGAATACTTTTGCAAGGCACCGTATACAGTATATAAACAATATCTAAAGACGTCCACATACTCTCTCATTGGAGACTAGTGTGTGTACTGCCTGTGGTAAAATGTAAATGTGTGTGTGTGTGTACAGTTCCTTCAGAAAGTACACAGATTAAACCACAAAGACCAGGGAGGATTTCCAATTCTTCGCAAGAAGACTATTGGTTGACAAAAAAAACACAAAAATAAGCAGACATTGCATATCCCTTTGAGGATGGTGAAGTTATTAATTACAATTTGGATGGTGTATCAATACACCCAGTCACTACAAAGATACAGGCGTCCTTCCAAACGCAGTTGCCAGAGAGGAAGGATACCGCTCAGGATTTCACCATGAGGCCAATGGTGACTTTAAAACAGTTACAGAGTTTAAAGGCTGTGATAGGAGAAAACTGGGTATGAATCACCAACATAGTAGTTTCTCCACAATACTAATCTAAATGACAGAGTGAAAAGAAGGAAGCCTTTACCGAATAAAAAATATTCCAAAACATGTGTCCTGTTTGCAATTAGGCACTAAAGTAAAACTGCAAAAAAGGTGTCAAAGAAATTCAATTTATGTCCCGAATACAAAGTGTTATGTTTAGGGCAAATCCAACACAACACATCTGGGAGTACCACTCTTAATGTTTTCGAGCATGTTGGTGGCGGCATCATGTTATGGGTATGTGTAATAATGTGTAAATATTATACAATCCAGGTGTGCAAAGTGCTTAGTGTCAGTGTAGTGTGTGTGTGAGTGTGTGGGTAGAGTCTAGTGAGTGTGCATAGAACCAGTGCAAGGGAATCAGTGTAAAACAATTAAGTAATAAACAGGGTCAATGTACATTTTCTGGGTAGCCATTTGATTAACTGTTCAGCAGTCTTATAATTTTTACATTTGAGTATTTTAGCAGACACTCTTATCCAGAGCGACTTACAGTAGTGAGTGCATAGATGTTCATACTTTTGTTGACTCCAGTTCTTATGGCTTGGGGCTAGAAACTGTTCAGGTGCATTTTAGTCACAGACTTGGCACTTCGGTATCCCTTGCTGTGCAGTAGCAGAGGGAACACTGTGTGACTAGGGTGACTGGAGTCTTGACATTTTTTAGGGCCTTACTCTGACACCGCCTGGTGTATTAGTCCTGGATGGCAGGGCGTTCGGCCCCAGTGATGTACTGGGCTGTACACACTCCCCTCTGTAACGCCTTGCGGTCGGATGCCGAGCAGTTGCCATACCAAGCGGTCATGCAGCCAGTCAAGATGCTCTCAATGGTGCTGTATAACTTTTTGAGAATCGGAAAAGTGGTGTGTGCATATGTATTCACCCCTTTTGCTATAAAGCCCTAAATAAGATCTGGTGCAACCAATTACCTTCAGAAGTCACATAAATAGTTAAATAAAGTCCACATGCATGCAATCTAAGTGTCACATGATCTGTCACGTGATCTCAGTATATATACACCTGTTCTGAAAGGCCCCAGAGTCTGCAACACCACTAAGCAAGGGGCACCACCAAGCAAGCGGCACCATGAAGACCAAGGAGCTCCTCAAACAGGTCAGGGACAAAGTTCTGGAGAAGTACAGATCAGGGTTGGGTTATAAAAAAATATCTGAAACTTTGAACATCCCACGGAGCACCATTAAACACGTTATTAAAAAATGGAAAGAATATGGCACCACAACAAACCTGCCAAGAGAGGGCCGCCCACCAAAACTCACGGACCAGGCAAGGAGGGCATTAATACACTACTAAGATAACACTGAAAGAGCTGCAAAGATTTGGAGTATCTGTCCATAGAACCACTTTAAGTGAAACTCCACAGAGCTGGGTTTTACGGAAGAGTGGCCAAAAAAAACCTTTGCTTAAAGAAAAAAATAAGCAAACACATTTGGTGTTCTCCAAAAGGCATGTGGGAGACTCCCCAAACAAATGGAAGAAGGTACTCTGGTCAGATGAGACTAAAATTGAGCTTTCTGGCCATCAAGGAAAATGCTATGTCTGGCGGAAACCCAACACCTCTCATCACCCCGAGAATACCTCTCCCCACATTCAAGCATGGTGGTGGCAGCATCATGCTGTGAGGATGTTTTTCATCGGCAGGGACTGGGAAACTGGTCAGAATTGAAGGAATGATGGATGGCGCTAAATACAGAGAAATTCTTGAGGGAAACCTGTTTCAGTCTTCCAGAGATTTGAGTGTGGGACGGAGGTTCACCTTCCAGCAGGACAATGACCCTAAGCATACTGCTAAAATAACACTCAAGTGGTTTAAGGGGAAACATTTAAATGACTCGGAATGACCTAGTCAAAGCTCAGACCTCAATCCAATTGAAAATCTGTGGTATGACTTAAAGATTGCCGTACACCAGTGGAACCTATCCAATTGAAGGAGCTGGAGCATTTTTGCCTTGAAGAATGGGCAAAAATCCCAGTGGCTAGATGTGCCAAGCTTATAGAGACATACCCCAAGAGACTTGCAGCTGTAATTGCTGCAAAAGGTGGCGCTACAAAGTATTGACTTTGGGGGGGGTGAATAGTTATGCACGCTCAAGTATTCCATTTTTTTTGTGTTATTTCTTGTTTGTTTCACAAAACATATTTTGCATCTTCAAAGTGGTAGTCATGTCATATTAATCATATGATAAAAACCTCCCAAAAATCCATTTTAATTCCAGGTTGTAAAGCAACAAAATAGGAAAAATGCCAAGTGGGGTGAATACTTTCGCAAGCCACCTTAGAGTTAAAGTGACTATGCATAGATAACAAACCGAGAGTAGCAGCAGCATAAAAAGAGGGAGGTTCTGCAAAATGTCTAAGACATCCTATAAGTCATATAGCCTCTCCCAGTCCTCCTTTAATAAATATAACATCCCCCTGACAACAGCAACCATTGTATCAGCAATTATAAGCTTTAGAAGTGGGGTTGACCGAAACTTGACCTTTCATCACAAGTATAGGGTAATAACAAGGTGAAAGAGTCCAAGCATCTTCTGACAGGTCAAATCAAATCTGTTTAAATAGCCCTTCTTACATCAGCTGATATCTCAAAGTGCTGTACAGAAACCCAGCCTAAAACCCCAAACAGCAAGCAATGCAGGTGTAGAAGCACGGTGGCTCAGAAAAACTCCCTAGAAAGGCCAAAACCTAGGAAGAAACCTAGAGAGGAACCAGGCTCTGAGGGGTGGCCAGTCCTCTTCTGGCTGTAACGGGTGGAGATTATAACAGAACATGGTCAATATGTTCAAATGGTCATAAATGACCAGCATGGTCAAATAATAATAATAATCACAGTAGTTGTCGAGGGTGCAGCAAGTCAGCACCTCAGGAGTAAATGTCAGTTGGCTTTTCATAGCCCATCATTAAGAGTATCTCTACCACTCCTGCTGTCTCTAGAGAGTTGAAAACAGCAGGTCTGGGACAGGTAGCACGTCCGGTGAACAGGTCAGGGTTCTATAGCCGCAGGCAGAACAGTTGAAACTGGAGCAGCAGCACAGCCAGGTGAACTGGAGACAGCAAGGAGTCATCATGCCAGGTCGTCCTGAGGCATGGTCCTAGGGCTTAGGTCCTCATCCGAGAGAGAGAAAGAGAGAATTAGAGAGGACACCGGATAAGGACACCGGAGAATTCACGCAGGACACCGGATAAGACAGGAGAAGTACTCCAGATACAACAACCTGACCCTAGCCCCCCGACACATAAACTACTGCAGCATAGATACTGGAGGCTGAGACAGGAGGGGTCAGGAGACACTGTGGCCCCATCCGATGATACCCCTAGACAGGGCCAAACAGGAAGGATATAACCCCACCCACTTTGCCAAAGCACAGCCCCCACATCACTAGCTTACCATCCTGAGACAAGGCTGAGTATAGCCCACAAGATCTCTGCCACTGCAACACCCCAGGGGGGAGGGAGTAATATGATCAAATGTTTTGGTTCTAGTCAGGATTCTAGCAGCCGTGTTTAGCTGAAGTTTATTTAGTGCTTTATCCGGGTAGCTGGAAAGTAGAGCATTGCAGTAGTCTAACCTAGAAGTAACAAAGGCATGGATTAATTTTTCTGCGTCATTTTTGAACAGAAAGTTTCAGATTTTTGCAATGTTACGTAGATGGAAAAAAGCTGTCCTTGAAACAGTCTTGATATGTTCGTCAAAAGAGAGATCAGGGTCCAGAGTAACGCCGAGGTCCTTCGCAGTTTTATTTGAGACGACTGTACAACCATCAAGAATAATTGTTAGATTCAACAGAAGATCTCTTTGTTTCTTGGGACCTAGAACAAGCATCTCTGTTTTGTCCGAGTTTAAAAGAAGAAAGTTTGCAGCCATCCACTTCCTTAGGTCTGAAACACAGGCTTCAAGCGAGGGAAATTTTGGGGCTTCACCATGTTTCATTGAAATGTACAGCTGTGTGTTATCTGCATAGCACTGAACATAAACATTATGTTTTCGAATGACATCCCCAAGAGGTCAAATATATAGTGAAAACTTTTAGTAAGTTTAGTGCACATCTGGTGGATAGAGAGCTGTTTATTATGTTCAACATAGGAGGGCCAAGCACAGGAAGCTGTGGAAGGCCAAGCACAAGAAAAAAGGTGTTCTCAGAAAACCAGTTGTGTTCTCAAAACCCCAGATAGCCAGGTGGGGCCCAGACAGGAGGAGTATGTATGAACATAGGCGGTTTCCGCCTTGTGATAATGTCTGAAGGGCACAACACTCAAAACAGGTGTTAATACACACACAGAGGTCTCCAAGAAGAGGAGACCTGACAGTTTATCTTAACACAATTTATTAACCCTTTAAAAGGTATGAGGCCTTGGTTTAACCCTCTTCAGCGTGCGGTAGTGGAGAGAACAGTCTATGACTGGTGTGGCTGGAGTCTTTGACAATTTTTAGGTACCTTCCTCTGACACTTCCTGCTATAGAAAGAGGGAAGCTTGTCCCCAGTGATGTACTGGGCCGTACACACTACCCTCTGTAGTGCCTTGCGGTCGGAGGCGAAGCAGTTGCCATACCAGGCAGTGATGCAACCAGTCAGGATGGTCTGAATGGTGCAGATGTATAACTTTTTGAGGATCTGAGGACCCACGCCAAATCTTTTCAGCCTCCTGAGGGGGAATAGGCTTAGTTGTGCCCTCTTCACGACTGTCTTGGTGTGTTTGGACCATGTTAGTTTGTTGGTGATGTGGCACGCATGGTTCAGTGTTGCTTGCCTAAAAGCGAGCATAGAAGGCATTTAGCTCGTCTAGTTGGCTCGCGTCACTGGGCAGCTCTCGGCTCGGTTTCCCTTTGTAATCATGATAGTTTTCAAGCCCTGCCACATCCGCCGAGCTTCAGAGCCGGTGTAGTAGGATTCGATCTCATTCTTGTTTTGACGATTTGCCTGTTTAATGGTTTGTTGGAGGGCAGAGCGTGATTTTTTATAAGCTTCCGGATTAGTGTCCTGCTCCTTGAAAGTGTCAACTCTAGCCTTTAGCTCAATGCAGATGTTGCCTGTAATCCATGGCTTCTGGTTGGGATATGTATGTATGGTCACTGTGGGGATAACGTTGTGGGATGTGGTAAACTCCTCAATGTCATCAGATGAATCCTGGAACTAATGCCAGTCTGTGCTAGCGAAACAGTCCAGTAGCTTAGCATCTGCTTCATCAAGACCCCTTCCCTATTGAGCACGTCACTGGTACTTCCTCTTTGAGTTTTTGCTGGTAAGCAAGAATCAGGAGGATAGAGTGCTGGTCCAATTTTCCAAATTGAGGGTCGGGTGAGAGCTTTGTATGCGTCTCTGTGTGTAGAGTAAAGGTGATCCAGAGTTTTTATCCTTCTAGTTGCACAGGCCACATGCTGGTAGAAATGAGGTTATACAGATTTCACTTTGTCATTAAGGGTTATTGAGTGTAGATGGGTGAGAAAAATAAATGTTGGATTCAGGCTGTAACACAACAAAATTAGGAATAAGTCAAGGGGTATGAATACTTTCTGAAGACTGTATATACATGTGCTTGTGAGAGAGGGCAGAAAGAGGGAGAATGTTATGGCATGCCTCACACTTCATTGACTTACATTGGATTTGCTTGTACCAGGGATGGACTTTAATGGGGGTGGGGGTCACAAAAAATCTGAACTCATCATGAGGGTCCACAGTTGCTCGCAGGTTTGCGTACCCACATCCATAATGTTAGCTGACAATGGTTATTTGACTGACTATCAGTGACTGACATAACAAGAGAAAAACTGCTGATGCACAACCAATTGTTTTAATTGCACCTTGTGTATTCTGCTATTCTAATTTGCAAGAGTAAGTTGACACCGCGACTGAGTTATTATTCAAAAAAAAAATATATTGATCCGTGTGCCTTCGAAAGGGTAGCCTAGTGGTTAGAGCGTTGGGCCAGTAACCGAAAGGTTGCTTGATCAAATGCCCTGGCTGACAAGGTAAAAATCTGTTGTTCTCCTCCTGAACAAGGGAGTTAACCCAATGTTCCCCAGTAAATCAAATCAAATCAAATTTTATTTGTCACATACACATGGTTAGCAGATGTTAATGCGAGTGCAGCGAAATGCTTGTGCTTCTAGTTCCGACAATGCAGTAATAACGAGCAAGTAATCTAACTAACAATTCCAAAAAAAACTACTGTCATACACAGTGTAAGGGGATAAAGAATATGTACATAAGGATATATGAATGAGTGATGGTACAGCGCAGCATAGGCAAGATACAGTAGATGATATCGAGTACAGTATATACATATGAGATAAGTATGTAAACCAAGTGGCATAGTTAAAGTGGCTAGTGATACATGTATTACATAAGGATGCAGTCGATGATATAGAGTACAGTATCAACGTATGCATATGAGATGAACAATGTAGGGTAAGTAACATTATATAAGGTAGCATTGTTTAAAGTGGCTAGCGATACATTTACATCATTTCCCATCAATTCCCATGATTAAAGTGGCTGGAGTAGAGTCAGTGTCATTGACAGTGTGTTGGCAGTAGCCACTCAATGTTAGTGGTGGCTGTTTAACAGTCTGATGGCCTTGAGATAGAAGCTGTTTTTCAGTCTCTCGGTCCCAGCTTTGATGCACCTGTACTGACCTCGCCTTCTGGATGGCAGCGGGGTGAACAGGCAGTGGCTCGGGTGGTTGATGTCCTTGATGATCTTTATGGCTTTCCTGTAGCATCGGGTGGTGTAGGTGTCCTGGAGGGCAGGTAGTTTGCCCCCGGTGATGCGTTGTGCAGACCTCACTACCCTCTGGAGAGCCTTACGGTTGAGGGCGGTGCAGTTGCCATACCAGGCGGTGATACAGCCCGCCAGGATGCTCTCGATTGTGCATCTGTAGAAGTTTGTGAGTGCTTTTGGTGACAAGCCGAATTTCTTCAGCCTCCTGAGGTTGAAGAGGCGCTGCTGCGCCTTCCTCACGATGCTGTCTGTGTGAGTGGACCAATTCAGTTTGTCTGTGATGTGTATGCCGAGGAACTTAAAACTTGCTACCCTCTCCACTACTGTTCCATCGATGTGGATGGGGGTGTTCCCTCTGCTGTTTCCTGAAGTCCACAATCATCTCCTTAGTTTTGTTGACGTTGAGTGTGAGGTTATTTTCCTGACACCACACTCCGAGGCCCTCACCTCCTCCCTGTAGGCCGTCTCGTCGTTGTTGGTAATCAAGCCTACCACTGTTGTGTCGTCCGCAAACTTGATGATTGAGTTGGAGGCGTGCATGGCCACGCAGTCGTGGGTGAACAGGGAGTACAGGAGAGGGCTCAGAACGCACCCTTGTGGGGCCCCAGTGTTGAGGATCAGCGGGGAGGAGATGTTGTTGCCTACCCTCACCACCTGGGGGCGGCCCGTCAGGAAGTCCAGTACCCAGTTGCACAGGGCGGGGTCGAGACCCAGGGTCTCGAGCTTGATGACGAGCTTGGAGGGTACTATGGTGTTGAATGCCGAGCTGTAGTCGATGAACAGCATTCTCACATAGGTATTCCTCTTGTCCAGATGGGTTAGGGCAGTGTGCAGTGTGGTTGAGATTGCATCGTCTGTGGACCTATTTGGGCGGTAAGCAAATTGGAGTGGGTCAAGGGTGTCAGGTAGGGTGGAGGTGATATGGTCCTTGACTAGTCTCTCAAAGCACTTCATGATGACGGATGTGAGTGCTACGGGCGGTAGTCGTTTAGCTCAGTTACCTTAGCTTTCTTGGGAACAGGAACAATGGTGGCCCTCTTGAAGCATGTGGGAACAGCAGACTGGTATAGGGATTGATTGAATATGTCCGTAAACACACCGGCCAGCTGGTCTGCGCATGCTCTGAGGGCGCGGCTGGGGATGCCGTCTGGGCCTGCAGCCTTGCGAGGGTTAACACGTTTAAATGTCTTACTCACTTCGGCTGCAGTGAAGGAGAGACCGCATGTTTCCGTTGCAGGCCGTGTCAGTGGCACTGTATTGTCCTCAAAGCGGGCAAAAAGTTATTTAGTCTGCCTGGGAGCAAGACATCCTGGTCCGTGACTGGGCTGGGTTTCTTCCTGTAGTCCGTGATTGACTGTAGACCCTGCCACATACCTCTTGTGTCTGAGCCTTTGAATTGAGATTCTACTTTGTCTCTGTACTGGCGCTTAGCTTGTTTGATAGCCTTGCGGAGGGAATAGCTGCACTGTTTGTATTCAGTCATGTTACCAGACACCTTGCCCTGATTAAAAGCAGTGGTTCGTGCCTTCAGTTTCACACGAATGCTGCCATCAATCCACGGTTTCTGGTTAGGGAATGTTTTAATCGTTGCTATGGGAACGACATCTTCAACGCACGTTCTAATGAACTCGCACACCGTATCAGCGTATTCGTCAATGTTGTTGTCTGACGCAATACGAAACATCTCCCAGTCCACGTGATGGAAGCAGTCTTGGAGTGTGGAGTCAGCTTGGTCGGACCAGCGTTGGACAGACCTCAGCGTGGGAGCTTCTTGTTTTAGTTTCTGTCTGTAGGCAGGGATCAACAAAATGGAGTCGTGGTCAGCTTTTCCGAAAGGGGGGGCGGGGCAGGGCCTTATATGCGTCGCGGAAGTTAGAGTAACAATGATCCAGGGTCTTTCCACCCCTGGTTGCGCAATCGATATGCTGATAAAATTTAGGGAGTCTTGTTTTCAGATTAGCCTTGTTAAAATCCCCAGCTACAATGAATGCAGCCTCCGGATAAATCGTTTCCAGTTTGCAGAGAGTTAAATAAAGTTCGTTCAGAGCCATCGATGTGTCTGCTTGGGGGGATATATACGGCTGTGATTATAATCGAAGAGAATTCTCTTGGTAGATAATGCGGTCTACATTTGATTGTGAGGAATTCTAAATCAGGTGAACAGAAGGATTTGAGTTCCTGTATGTTTCTTTCATCACACCATGTCACGTTGGCCATAAGACATACGCCCCCGCCCGTCTTCTTACCAGAAAGATGTTTGTTTCTGTCGGCGCGATGCGTGGAGAAACCCGCTGGCTGCACCGCTTCGGATTGCGTCTCTCCAGTTAGCCATGTTTCCGTGAAGCAAAGAACGTTACAGTCTCTGATGTCCCTCTGGAATGCTACCCTTGCTCGGATTTCATCAACCTTGTTGTCAAGAGACTGGACATTGGCAAGAAGAATGCTAGGGAGTGGTGCACGATGTGCCCGTCTCCGGAGTCTGACCAGAAGACCGCTTCGTTTCCCTCTTTTTCTGAGTCGTTTTTTTTTTTGGTCGCTGCATGTGATCCACTCGGTTACACTGGTTGTAAGGCAGAACACAGGATCCGCATCGCGAAAAACATATTCTTGGTCGTACTGATGGTGAGTTGACGCTGATCTTATATTCAGTAGTTCTTCTCGGCTGTATGTAAAGAAACCTAAGATGACCTGGGGTACTAGTGTAAGAAATAACACGTAAAAAAACAAAAAACTGCATAGTTTCCTAGGAACGCGAAGCGAGGCGGCCATCTCTGTCGGCGCCGGAAGTACTGTCTACCGTATGCCATCATTGTAAATAAGAATTTGTCCTTAACTGACTTGCCTATTTAAATAAAGGTTACATTTTTTTATATATATATATATTTTAAAAAGGGTGTCCGCGGGCTGCAGTGGCCCATCCCTGTCTTATACTGTATATTATAAACTGGGTGGTTCAAGCCCTGAATGTTGATTGGCTGACAGCCTTGGTATACCATGGGTATGACAAAACATGTATTTTTACTGCTCTAATTACATTGGTAACCAGTTTATAATAGCAATAAGGCACCTCGGTGGTTGGTGGTATATGTCCAGTATACCACGGCTAAGGGTTGTATACAGGCACTCCGTGTTGCGTCAAGTTTAAGAACAGCCCTTAGCCATAGTATATTGGCCTTATACCACACCCCCTCGTGCTTTATTCCTTAAATATACTCTATGAGTGTGTGTGTGTGGAATACTTTAGATAACCGCAATTTGTTGGGCATGAACTCTACAAGGTGTAGAGTTCATAGAAGACCATCATCCTGGAGTCGCCTCTTCATTGTTGATGTTGAGACTGATGTTTTGCGGGTACTATTTAATGATGATGCCAGTTGAGGACTTGTGAATCGTTTGTTTCTCAAACTAGACACTAAGGTTCTTGTCCTCTTGCTCAGTTGTGCACCGGGGCCTCCCACTCCTCGTTCTACTCTGGTTAGAGCCCGTTTGGGCTGTTCTGTGAAGGGAGTAGTACACATTGTTGTACGAGATCTTCAGTTTCTTGGCAATTTTTTGCATGGACTAGCCTTCATTTCCCAGAACAAGAATAGACTGACGAGTTTCAGAAGGAAGTTATTTGTTTCTGGCCATTTTGTGCCTGTAATTAAACCCACAAATGCTGATGCTCCAGATACTCAAGTAGTCTAAAGAAGGCCAGTTGTATTGCTTCTTTAATCAGAACAACAGTTTTCAGCTGTGCTAACATAATTGCAAAAGGGTTTTCTAATGATAAATTAGCCTTTTAAAATTATAAACTTGTATTAGCTAACACAACGTGCCATTGGAACACAGGAGTGATGGTTGCTGATAATGGGCCTCTGTGCGCCTCTGTAGATATTCCATAAAAAAGTCTGCCATGTCCAGCTACAATAGTCATTTACAACATTAACAATGTCTACACTGTATTTCTGATAAATTTTATGTTATTTTAATGGACAAAAAATGTGCTTTTCTTTCAAAAACAAGGACATTTCTAAGTGACCCCAAACTTTGAACTGTAGTGTATATTGGTCTATATATAACTTTTTTAAAGATCCGATCATGTATTCACATGACTTGATTTTTGAAATGTTGTAAAAAACAAAAACAATACCCCATGTGTCCACAGACTAGATTTAGTATGATACAGAAACATCTGTAGTTCACAAACGACTGAGTTTAATCACATATTTTGCATGTTTGAGCTTAGAACATGTCAAATAACAACACTCTATGTTTTCAAACAATTCAATTCTGAAATGTATTTCAAATGACATATGCTGAAGTCATTTGAATGATTTTCCAACTTTTATTGACACTGAAAGTATGATAGATAATGACACTCTTAAAATGTTAATGTGGCCAGTCTACACACTTGTGGTAACTACGATGACACCAAATTGTCATGCGTTTATACGAAACGCATTTTTTTCTGTGGCGCATTTTGATATTGTTTAAGGACATAAATGGGTTAATAAATAAGCATAGTAGCAAAATTATAATAATCAGGTGAAGAAAAAAAAAATTGAAACATTACATTTTCTGTGTACAATATCATCAACAGACAAAGAACAAGTATGGGGAAGTTATCATCAACAGACAAAGAACAAGTATGGGGAAGTTATCATCAATAGACAAAGAAAATACAGGAAAACCAAGTTGTGCATTGTGCAAAAAGTTGTGTTTGACATGATATAAACAGTCTACAGTAACTCTACAGTATGCGTTCTACCGTGACTGGTATGATAGTTATCTCTTCTCTTAGTTTCTATTCCAGGTGGGTATAGAGGTCTGCCTGGGGGCAACACCAGCAGAGCAGGCTATGAAATATGAGCTGGTCTCCAAGCACTCCTCCGTGAGCTTAAGGCACACAAAGCAGAACTCTTTATTGCACCTTGGACAGAGAATATTCTTACAACCAGTCTTGTCGTGTTCCACCCGTTGGCCACAGGTGGGACAGGCGCGAATGGAGGGGCAGTCGGTGACACCTGCCACCTGAGGGAGAGACGTGGTTTTGCAGTTCTTCAGCAGTTCCAGGTCCTGGTTGATACAGCCATCGTTGTCACAGCGGTCAGAGCGTGGCGCTGGACCTTTCCACTGCTTTAGGCACTGCCAGCAGAACTCATACCTCTGACCTTTGTCTGCAGCGCACACTGTGCAGAGGACACTGAGGTTGGAGAGTTCCTGTCTCTCTACAAAGGTTTTGCAGGCAGGGCACTGTTATAAAAAAAAGGGTAGGGTAAGAAGGTAAGAGGAAAGAAGGGGAGATTCACTGTTATTAAATCATGTTGCTGCTGTAAACACATTGGCAGGGTATTTAAGGAAAATGCTGTTTGCATGCATAGAGATTCATTGACATGATAATACAGTATGAGCCTAGTAACACATTATGAATAATCACTGACCAACACTAGATGTTGCTCAGCAAGCACATAACGTTCTAAGAATCATGTGTTTCTTAGAGCTTGGTGAGAGGGTGGTTGTCCAATGGTTATTTTGCATACAACCTTCCCACAACTTTCTGGGAATGGAGCAGGATATTTGATGGGCTTTGGAATATTCTCAGCACATTTAAGGAACATGACAAAAAAATGATAAACATTTTGTTTTTTCATTTCTTTAACAGAACGTTTCCTAAAGGTTCAAATATGGTTACATTTAACTTAAATTTTGGTAATGTTCTCGGAATGTTCTCCAACTGGTTTGACATTAGGAATGTTCTCAAATAGTTCAGAGAAGGTTAAGAAACAACGCTCTTCTGTCGGAATTTCAGCACCTTTGGCAGAGAAGCACATTTAGCAACAGTTACAACATCAAGTCTTCTTTGGGTATGACGCTACAAGCTTGGCACACCTGTATTTGGGGAGTTTCTCCCATTCTTCTCTGCAGATCCTCTCAAGTTATGTCAGGTTGGATGGGGACCGTCGCTGCACAGCTATTTTCAGGTCTCTCCAGAGATGTTCGATTGGGTTGAAGTCCGGGCTCTGTCTGGGCCACCCAAGGACATTCAGAGACTTGTCCCGAAGGCATTCCTGAGTTGTTTTGACTATGTGCTTAGGGTTGTTGTCCTGTTAGAAGGTGTATTTTCACCCCAGTCTGAGGTCCTGAGCGCTCTGGAGCAGGTTTTCATCAAGGATCTCTCTGTACTTTGTTCCGTTCATCTTTCCCTCGATCCAGACTAGTCTCCCAGTCCCTGCACTGAAAAATCAGCATGACAATGCCACCACCATGCTTCACCGTAAGGATGGTGCCAGGCATTCAGCCCAAAGAGTTCAATCTTGGAGTCTTGTTTCTTATGGTCTGAGAGTCTTTAGGTGCCTTTTGGCAAACTCCAAGTGGGCTGTCATGTGTCTTTTACTGAGGAGTTGCTTCCATCTGGCCACTCTACCCTAAAAGCCTGATTGGTGGAGTGCTGCAGAGATGGTTGTCCTTCTGAAAGGTTCTCCCATCTCCACAGAGGAACTCTGGTCACCTCTCTGACCAATGCCCATCTCCCCCAATTGCTCAGTTTGGCCAGGCGGCCAACTCTAGGAAGAGTCTTGGTGGTTCCAAACTTCTTCCATTTAAGTATGATGGAGGCCACTGTGTTCTTGGGGACCTTCAATGCTACAGACAGTTTTTGGTACCCTTCCCCAGATCTGTGCCTCGACACAATTTTTCCAAAGGCACTGTACCATATGCAGTGGCTGTAAAACAGATTGGTGGAACTACAGTGTGGACTGATGAAGCTTCTATTGCTGCTCCTGTACTAAGTGGACCTACTGCCGGGGCTGGTGCTTCTGCTGGTCCTGGCATGGTTTCGAGACCTGTTCAGAAATCTTGCGATCATGAATGTGCTCTATCAAAGGACACTTTGATAGTGAATGAAGTTAACTTCATAGCTTTCATTGGTAAGGTTACCAACATGACTCGGGTTGTGGAAAGCAGTAATGCCAAGTTAAAGGTTATCGTGGATACGGCAAAATAGTTATTGGGGGTAACAGATGTTATTGTCGAAATGGTTGTTGACATGCTCAATTATCCTAAAGTTGGATTGGGGGGGGGGGATTTTTTTGTTTTAGTAGGCAGACTTTGATTGATCACACACACCAGCACAGTAGACTGTTATCCACAGTTAGCGCATCTTGAACGTTTGTTTGCGGACCGCCATAATATCATTAAAGAAGAAGATGAAGTAGAAGTCTACTCAGACTGGTAAGCCAATCAGAGCTACTGTAGGACTCTATGCAAATAAACCACTTGCCACATGGGCCTGCCATCGTTCAATTTGAACTGGACTGTGTGTTCAGAAGCAGTAGCAACATCGCAACTTTAGATCATTACAACACATTCGCCAAAAGCCACACCTGAATACCACGGGAGTCCTCTTACATTTGGGAACTTCACAGTCCTATTGACCAAACAACCATGAAAAGGTAGGATCTCTCTCAGTTGCCTATGCACATCAACTCGATCAACAACTAATGCAAGCCAGAGCAAGATAAGCTAAAATCTAACCCTCTCAAACTTAAGGTAGTTAGTTGGCCATCAACTAACTGCACTGAAATGATGGAGAGGGGTGCTGTAATTTGTGCACCATTCCATAAGGAATCTGTTCCAAAAACAAGTAAACAAGGAGGTTGCCCATGGGGAGTACCCTGCCTATCCTTCTGCAGGCAGCTTGCATGCTTGTCCCCACGTTTTGACAACTGAATGAGAACTTGCCTGCCTGCCAGCACATTTGATCGAGGTCAAAATACATTTATTGACAACTAAGAGATACGCTAACTGGGGATAACAGTCTAGCTGTAGCCACCGAAAAACAATGAGAGGAAAAAGTCAGTCACTCATCCAATTTTGTATTTTTATTTAACTGGGCAAGTCAGTTAAGGATCAATTCTTATTTACAATGGGCAAATTGTGCGCCACCCTATGGGATTTCCAATCACAGCCGGATGTGATTCAACCTGGATTTTAACCAGGGACTGTAGTGTTGCCCCTTGCACTGAGATGCAGTGCCTTAGACCGCTGCGCCAGTTGGGAGCCCACAATGACATGACATCCTCCCAGAAGCTAGCTAGCTAATGTTAGGCTTAGTTTTTTATCATGCCAATTAACGTTAAATAGCTAGTTACATAAATAGATACGATAACCCAGGGGTGTCAAACTCAATTAGCGCACATATTGAAAAAAACACAACGAATTTGTGGGTTAGACATACCATATTTTTTGTTTTTACAAAAAAGCGTGCACCTGTTAAAAAATATGGCCCTTTATAATGTCCACTTATTTACATAGGATGCTGTAATGACCATTTTATCACATTAAAACAAAAGAGAGAAATAGTATTTGTCAATTCTTTGCTGCTGTGCTTGCAGATGTGCATAATATACTGCGAACCTAATCAAAAAAGTATTTAATAACTCCAAATAACAAAATCATAGCTATAGGTTTATTGTAACATTTACATGTTTTACACTGCATGGATCACCGGTGCAGTTGAGTACAGCCTTGCTGTATGGTGCACTCAATGTATTATAGCTGAGTAGCCAGCCTAGGCTACTGCTCAAATGTTGCTGTTATAGGCGTTTCTCTTTTACATGTTGTTTTCTGGCACGTTTTCTTTTTTGTTATTCAGACTTTTTTTTAAACGAAGCCAGACTGTGACATTTTAGTACACTTTCCCATAGCTGCACGCTGTAAACGGGACACATGAAAGGAGTGCAATTGACGTTGAATTCATAGATGAGAGCGCATATGGCTGTCATTTCATAAAGTAGATGACTGTCACGTTCTGACCTTAGTTCCTTTGTTATGTCTTTGTTTTAGTTTGGTCAGGGCGTGAGTTGGGGTGGGTAGTCTATGTTGTGTTTGTGTTTGGCCTGGTATGGTTCTCAATCAGAGGCAGGTGTCGTTCGTTGTCTCTGATTGAGAATCAAACTTAGTGCCTTTTGCACACAATGTATATAGACTCCCCCCTTTTTTTTTCTTTTTTTTTTCTACTGTGCTATTGACTTGTTAATTGTTTACTCCATGTGTAACTCTGTGTTGTCTGTTCACACTGCTATGCTTTATCTTGGCCAGGTCGCAGTTGTAAATGAGAACTTGTTCTCAACTAGCCTACCTGGTTAAATAAAGGTGAATTAAAAAGGTAGCCTTTTTCCACCTGTGTTTTGTGTGTGATTATTATCTGTTCAGTGTTTTTTCATCACCGTACAGGACTGTTCGTTTGTCGTTTTATTGTTTTGTTCAGTTATTTTATTAAAAATATGGACACTTACCACGCTGCGCATTGGTCCTCCTCTCTTTCTCCCAACGACGATTGTTACAATGAGTCAACTGTTGACTCGCTTGTGTGTCTTAATCGGCCCCAGAACCTTGTTTGACACGTACGCTAGCCTATTAGCCATGTTAGAAATAGTTTTTTGGACTACCAAGAAATGTATTTGTGAATTATATATAAAATGCATTGAACTGCATCCATCTATTCTGCCAACAAAGCCTTACTGTACATCATGGAATTCAAATATAACCTATTTCTAAAGCCTCTTATAAAGTTGGGAAATTAATATTTTTGAGTGATATTATGATTGTCAGTCTGTTTCATATCTGCAAAGTAATTAATGCTGTCAGTTTAAAGACATACAGTACATGACCGAAAGTATGTGGACACCTGCTCGTCAAACATCTCAAATCATGGGCATTAATATGAAGTCCCCGCCCCACTAGATGTTGGAACATTGCTGTGGTGACTTGCTTCCATTTAGCCACAAGAGTATTGGTGAGGTAGGGCACTCATGTTGGGTGATTAGGCCTGGCTCTCAGTTGGTGTTCAGTTCATCCCAAAGGTGTTCGATGAGGTTGAGGTCAGGGCTCTAAGCAGGCCAGTCAAGTTCTTCCACGCCAATCTCAACAAACTATTTCTGTATGAACCTCTCTTTGTGCATGGGGGCATTGTCATGCTGAAACAGGAAAGGGCCTTCCCCAAATTAGCACAGAATCATCTAGAATCTTCCAGAAAATTGGAACGGAAAGGGCGCTCTACCAAACTGGAAGTCTTCCGACTAGCTTAGAAAGACAGTACCGTGCAGTATCGAAGAGCCCTCACTGCTGCTCGATCATCCTTTTTTTCCAACTTAATTGAGGAAAATAAGTACAAAACAAAATGTATTTTTTATACTGTCGCAAAGCTTACAAAAAAATCAGCATTCCCCAAGAGAGGATGGCTTTCACTTCAGCAGTGATAAATTCATGAACTTCTTTGAGGAAAAGATCATGATCATTAGAAAGCAAATTACGGACTCCTCTTTAAATCTGCGTATTCCTCCAATGCTCAGTTGTCCTGAGTCTGCACAACTCTGCCAGGACCTGGAGACACTCAAGTTTTATAGTACTATGACACATTGATGAAAATAATCATGGCCTCAAAACCTTCAAGCTGCATACGGGACCCTATTCCAACTAAACTACTGAAAGAACTGCTTCCTGTGCTTGGCCCTCCTATGTTGAACATAATTAACAGCTCTCTATCCACCAGATGTGTACCAAACTCACTAAAAGTGGCAGTAATAAAGCCTCTCTTGAAAAAGCCAAACCTTGACCCAGGAAATATAAAAAACTATCGGACTATATCGAATCTCCCATTTCTCTCAGAAAAAAAATTAAAAGCTGTTGTGCAGCAACTCACTGCCTTCCTGGAGACAAACAATGTATACGAAACGCTTCAGTCTGGTTTTAGACCCCATCATAGCACTGAGACTGCACTTGTGAAGGTGGTAAATGACCTTTTAATGGCGTCAGACCGAGGCTCCGCATCTTTCCTCGTACTCCTAGACCTTAGTGCTGCTTTTGATACCATCGATCACCACATTCTTTTGGAGAGATTGGAAACCCAAATTGGTCTACACGAACAAGTTCTGGCCTGGTTTAGATCTTATCTGTCAGAAAGATATCAGTTTGTCTTTGTCCTTTGACAAATCAACCGTAAATGTCGGTGTTCCTCAAGGTTCCGTTTTAGGACCCTATTGTTTTCACCATATATTTGACCTCTTGGTGATGTCATTCGGAAACATAATGTTAACTTTCACTGCTATGCGGATGACACACAGCTGTACATTTCAATGAAACATGGTGAAGCCCCAAAATTGCCCTCCCTGGAAGTCTGTGTTTCAGACATAAGGAAGTGGATGGCGGCAAATGTTCTACTTTTAAACTCGGACAAAACAGAGATGCTTGTTCTAGGTCCAAAGAAACAAAGAGATCTTCTGTTGAATCTGACCATTAATCTTGATGGCTGTACAGTCGTCTCAAATAAAACTGCAAAGGACCTCGGCGTTACTCTGGACCCTGATCTCTCTTTTGACGAACATATCAAGACTGTTTCAAGGACAGCTTTTTTCCATCTACGTAACATTGCAAAAATCTGAAACTTTCTGTCCAAAAATGATGCAGAAAGTTTATCCATGCTTTTGTCACTTCTAGATTAGACTCCTGCAATGCTCTACTTTCCGGCTACCCGAACAAAGCACTAAATAAACTTCAGTTAGTGCTAAACACGGCTGCTAGAATCTTGACTAGAACCCAAAAATGTGATCATACTACTCCAGTGCTAGCCTCCCTACACTGGCTTCCTGTTAAGGCAAGGGCTGATTTCAAGGTTTTACTGCTAACCTACAAAGCATTACATGGGCTTGCTCCTACCCATCTTTCCGATTTGGTCCTGCTGTACGTACCTACACGTCCGCTACGGTCACAAGACGCAGGCCTCCTTACTGTCCCTAGAATTTATAAGCAAACAGCTGGAGGCAGGTCTTTCTCCTATTGAGCTCCATTTTTATGGAATGGTCTGCCTACCCATGTGAGAGACGTAGACTCTGTCTAAACCTTTAAGTCTATATTGAAGACTCATCTCTTCATTAGGTCCTATGATTGAGTGTAGTCTGGCCCAGGAGTGGGAAGGTGAACGGAAAGGCACTGGAGCAACGAACTACCTTTGCTGTCTCTGCCTGGCCAGTTCTCTTCTCTCCACTGGGATTCTCTCCCTCTAACCATTTACAGAGACTGAGTCACTGGCTTACTGGTGCTCTTCCATGCGTCACTTGAGTGGGGTGAGTCACTGACATGATCTTCCTGTCCGGGTTGGCGCCCCCCCTTGGGTTGTGCCGTGGGGGAGATCGTTGTGGGCTATACTCGGCCTTGTCTCACCTGCATTGCTTGCTGTTTGGGGTTTTAGGCTGGGTTTCTGTACAGCACTTTGTACTCAGCTGATGTAAGAAGGGCTATATAAATACATTTGATTGATTGAATGTCATTGTATGCTGTAGCCTTAAGATTTCCCTTCACTGGAACTAAGGGGCCTATCGTGAACAATGACAAACAGCCCTAGACGATTATTCCTCTTCCACCAAAATGTACAGTTGGCACTATGCATTGGGGCAGGTAGCGTTCTCCTGGCATCCGCCAAACCCAGATTCATCAGTCGGACTGCCAGATAGTGAGGCGTGATTCATCACTCCAGAGAACGCGTTTCCACTGCTCCAGAGTCGATTGGCTGCAAGCTTTACACCACTCCATCCGACTCTTGGCATTAAGCATGGTGATCTTAGGCTTGTCTGCGGCTGCTCCGCCATGGATATCCATTTCATGAAGCTCCCGACAAATAGTTTTTGTTCTAACGTTGCTTCCAGAGGCAGTTTGGAACTCGGTAGTGAGTGTTACAACCGAGGACTGACGATTTTTACGCACTTCAGCACTCATTGGTACCGTTCTGTGAGCTTGTGTGGCCTACCACTAGGAGTTGTTGCTCCTAGACGTTAACACTTCACAATAACAGCACTTACAGTTGACCGGGGCAGCCCTAGCAGGGCAGAAATTTGACAAGCTGACTTGTTGGAAAGGTGGCATCATTTGACGATGCCAAGTTGCCACGTCACTGAGCTCTTCAGTAAGGCCATTCTACAGCCAATGTTTGTCTATGGAGATTTCATGACTGTGTGTTCGATTTTATACACCTTTCAGCAAAGGGTGTGGCTGAAATAGCCAAATCCACTTATTTGAAGGGGTGTCCACATACTTTTGTATATGTAGTGTACATTCCATTCTCAGCATCAACAAAACTCTCTTTCCTCTATATATCTTGTTAAGTGTGCTGGCCGCACCCACTAATTGGCCACACCCACTAATTGGCCACATCTGATGTTAATGAGTGCTTGTTTCCTTTGAAATGGGGTATGTTTGAATAGCTTTTGTACGAGTTAAAACAAGTGGCATGCTTGTTCCATCCTGGTGGTGCAGTGGTTTAATCCCATGGATTAGGAACTGAAAATCATAAATTCAAATCTCACTGACGCTGTGCCACAATAAAAAAAAATGCATATGTTTGCCTAAGCATGGTTAATATCTAGTAATATTTTACATCAATAGCAGTCAATATTAATCGTCTCCTTATTTCAGTCTCATCTGAAAGTTGTAAAGTATTGGTTATCTTCACGAACCCTGGCTAACAAGTTGAATCAGCAATACAAAATTGGGTTTAATTATTTATTTACTAAATACCCAACTAATCACACAGAATTACATATACACCCAATGGACCATACCTTGATTACAAATTGTGTCACAAAGGAAAACGTCCCTGGCGGACGGAACAGATACTGTATGACGGCTGGTTACACAAAGGGAGGGGGTT
Source organism: Oncorhynchus tshawytscha (assembly GCF_018296145.1). Taxonomy (NCBI): domain Eukaryota; kingdom Metazoa; phylum Chordata; class Actinopteri; order Salmoniformes; family Salmonidae; genus Oncorhynchus; species Oncorhynchus tshawytscha. The sequence goes on along the minus strand of NC_056437.1, from coordinate 60,367,489 downwards.
GGGTTTGAGTGAAAGAGCGGGAAGACAGTATCTTATGCATTCTAAATTACCGCCCATTTGAAAAAGGAGAATGCAATAAATATTTACTCTGAGCTGCGCTTCGGTAGGTTGGTCGTAGATGCTGGCCGTGTTGCCCAACAGAGACCATTCTTGTCCCTTTAAGAGTGTCTCGTGGTAAACTGGATACTTGGCAGTGTCAAAGACGTTTGTCGTTTGTTAGAAGAGATCCTTTGTCCGTTCTTTCCTAGCCCACGTTGACAGCAGTCGCTGCTAACTTAATGGCTAGCAGGTATCACTTCTGTAGTGAATAAGAGTTCAAAGTTCATACCATTCGCAACCAAAGCTCACACTGAGGTTGGCTTAGTTCTGTAGTTGACATGCTAGTCCTTTTAACGTGGAACCGTCATCCTCAAGTCCTCGGAACAGCTTATTATCTGAATCCTTCTGACATCGGACCGTCGCCCTAATGTACCCGGAACAGCTTATTATCTGAATCCTTCTGACATCGGACCATCGCCCTAATGTACACTCTTAAAGGGACAAGGATGATCTCGGTCCGAACAGCTTATTATCTGAATCCTTCTGACATCGGATCGTCGCCCTAATGTACCCGGAACAGAAAGTTATTCGCCCTTTTAACGCAGGCCCTGCGTACTCGGAACAGGAGGATACATTTTCGTCAAGGGCTTATATAGTGGAGGGAGAGAAGGGTGTGTTTCATAGTTTTTAACCAATGTCTTTTCACAGGGGCGGGCCACTGATTGAGCAGAGCTCTAACCTTATGAAAACCCAATTCTCTCATTTGGAAGCTAAGATTACATTTAATCTTTTCACAAATAGTTTCATATTTAAACATTTAAATTGCACAACAATTCCATGTGAATCTGATAACTTTTCCAGATATAGTTTATGTCGTCCTGTCATCAGTCAATGTCTCAGATGACAACCGAACTGACATCATATTCATTAAGTACCAACGCATATTCTCCACTGATTGGATTACCGAAATATGGTTCCTTTTCCCCCACCGTTTGATGTTCCCAGACTCTCTATGTTTAACAAAGGCTATTCAATAGTCCTTCAGTAGAGTCAAGAGAGAGAGGGAAGGGAGAAAGGTCTTCATGGGGGGGTCATAAACCTTACCCACAGGCCAACGTCATGACAGTCCCCCCATGTTGGGTTCCATCTGGCGATTAACCTGCATGTTGCAAACCAACATAAAAATGACCATGGGTTGTCCTGGTTGTGGACCATCGATGTGGTCCCCATCTGGTGGTCGACCCGGGTAGGGTTTCTGTGAACGAAGAAGTCCGCTCCAAGGCTGGGCAGCAGATGTCCAGTTGGTGATCGCTGTTGCAGTCCCCCCTCTGGTGGTCGACCCGGGTAGGGTGTCTGCAAATGAAGTAGTCCGCTCCAAAGCTGGGCAGCGGATGTCCAGATTGGGATCGTCGTTCCGGACCCGTCGTCTGGTCGTCCAGACTGGAAGATCTGGGCAGTAACTTAGGCAGATGTTAACAACGCACGCACACACACTCATGAAATATATCATTACATTTCCTCCCAAATGAGCGGCGTTGTGGCCCTAACTGATGGTTGTATGGGGAAGTTGTTTATGGCTCTATCACTTTCTAAGTTCCGAAGAAAATGAAACCAAATTAAATGAAACCATAAACAAAACAAAATATAGTTTTGCCCCCTTAATCATCTAATTGGACTGTATTCTATCTATGTCCATGGTCTTGGCAAAATGACCCTTTCATAGCATTGTCTAATGTCATATCTAGGGCTTTCCTAATTTGCGGGGTGTTGCTTAGGGTACTCTCCTAAGTTGATAACTATATGATAAGTCTACAGCTGTAAGGCACTAGTTTTGGGAAGTCTACAGGGATGACGTATGGACTTCTGAGAAGAAAACTGGTGAGTGCTGTAGCTGTAGAGTTAAAGGCCTCAAAATAAATGTTAAACTTTACTAAGGCTGGTATTTTGCTCAGACCCTTAAGTGATCCTAGCATAAATCCTAATTGGATGTTCCGTTGTGCATGTGCGTTTATGCTTACGCAAGCGCACATGTCAAGGGTAGGAAACCAACTTGTTCAGAATGAGTCTGACATAGTCAGGTAATTTTCAGGTCAATGCATGGAGGTCAGTCAGAATTGGTGTCTGGGAGTCTGTAGTGCTTTTACTACCAGTCGCTGTCTTCCAGTATTGTAGTGGCAGCAGGTATGAATAAGTCTACTTCATAGCTATGTTATCCATGAAGGAGCTAACCTCATGATGGAGGTACTCCGCTTCCACTGGATGTCAACAGTCTTTAGAAATTGGTTGAGGTTGTTCCTTTGTGTAATGAAGAAGTAGCACTGTTCAGAACGAGGGTCACTTCAAGTGTACTGTTAAATAGAGGCGCGTAACCAGAAAGCTAGCTACAGTTTGTTTTCCTCCTGTATTGAACACAGATCATCCCGTCTTAAATTTTATCGATTATTTACATTTAAAAAAATACCTAAAGTTGTATTACAAAAGTAGTTTGAAATGTTTTGGCAAAGTTTACAGGTAACTTTTGAGAAAACTCATCAATTTGGATATTATTTAAAAGATCCACTTGAAAATGTAAATCTGGCAATTTCACTTATTAGTTCAATTGAATAAGACTTATGATATTGATGTAACGACTTGAGTATCACCTGACTAATTCTTATTGAAGGAAAGTACTGGTGACTCTTCAGAGGTCCCTGCTGGCACACGCTGAAATCAAGCGGAAGTACCCAGGGCGGGACCCAAGGCGGGACTTGAGGAATTACAATGTGGCACAAGACAAAATGTCTGTTTTCCCTTTGTTAGCTTAACATCTTGTGCAAGCTAATTCTACTTCATGCCTGAGAAATGCACAACATTGGATTCCCTTGGCAAGGGAAAGGTTTTACTCATAACATATTATGTTCAAACCCTTTTCGGCGTTATTTTGACGATGTTTTAACCGGAACGCGTGGCAAACAATGGAATGCACCTTGGTCTACTCGTGTGGAAACGCGAGAAACAGAGAGATACTGATCGCTGGTCAAGCTAATATCTCCTCAATTTCAATCGGCTGGCTCTTTGTCATCGCTCGAGAAATTAATAATGACCGAGCCTACACGAGTCTGAAACGCGCGAGGCAGAAATAGCCCTGCGTTTGGCCAAACGCTCTATTTCTCAGATAGCTTTATCAGCCCTAGTACAGAAATGTATTCACTTACGCTACCCATTCACTACGTCAGAGCAGAACACGGAGGCATTTCTCCAGAGCACACACACACCAATATTTCCTGTCTACAACTCTAATAATGTGTATAATAAACTTGGTATATTATGTAATCTGCTTGTCAATTTTATATGGGCTGAATCAAAATGAAAGCGTCATCCTATTTTAAATTCCTCGCACGGGGGCTCCAATAATGTTGTGTCTTTGGCTTTTCTGGATTAAGTGATATGAAATGCTATTCTATAAAATCCTATCTCTGTAATTAATATTACCTGATTAAGCTAATCATGTAAATGTAATTAACTAGAAAGTCACGGCACCACGAAAGAGTGGTTATAGAGCTGTTATCTTCCGAATAAACTCTTAAAGACCTAGTAATATTTTACATCAATAGTAGTCAATATTAATAGTCACCTTATTTCAGTGTCATCTGAAAGTTGTAAATTCTTGTAAAATTCTTGTAAAATCTTCACGAACCCTGACTAAAAAGTTGAATCAGCAATACAAAATTGGGTTTAATTATTTATTTTCTAAATACCCAACTAATCACACAGAATTACATACACACCGAATGGATTGATTACAAATTATGTCATAAAGGAAAACGTCCCTGGCGGACGGAACAGATATGACGGCTGGTTACACAAAGGGAGGGGGTTGGGTTTGAGTGAAAGAGCGGGAAGACTGAGGAACAAAGGGAGAAGCTATGCTATCATAAATACAGTATCTTATGCATTCTAAATTACCGCCCATTTGAAAAAGGAGAATGCAATAAATATTTACTCTGAGCTGCGCTTCGGTAGGTTGGTCGTAGATGCTGGCCGTGTTGCCCAACAGAGATCCTCCTTGTCCCTTTAAGAGTGTCTCTGGTGGTAAATTGGATACTTAGCAGTGTCGTGTTGGTTGTTAGAAGAGATCCTTTGTCCGTCCTTTCCTAGCCCACGTTTACAGCAGTTGCTGCCAACTCAATGGCTTGGCTAGGAGGTATCACTTCTGTAGTGAATAAGAGTTCAAAGTTCCTACCATTTGCAACCAAAGCTCACACTGAGGTTGGATTAGTTCTGTAGTTGACATGCTAGTCCTTTTAACGTGGAACCATCATCCTCACGTCCTCGGAACAGCTTATTATCTGAATCCTTCTGACATCGGACCGTCACCCTAACGTACCAGGAACAGTTAATTATCTGAATCCTTCTGACATCGGACCGTCGCCCTAATGTACCCGGAACAGAAAGTTATTCACCCTTTTAACGCAGAGGCTGCAGGGCTCGCGTACTCGGAACAAAAGTTTACATTTTCGTCAAGAGCTTATATAGTGGAGGGAGAGAAGAGTGTGTTTCATAGATTATAACCAATGTCTCTTCACAGGGGCGGGCCACTGATTGAGCAGAGCTCTAACCTTATGAAAACCCAATTCTCTCATTTGGAAGCTGAGATTACATTTAATCTTTTCACAAATAGTTTAATATTTAAACATTTAAATTGCACAACAATTCCATGTGAATCTGATAACTAGAATGTGTAGACTTTCCCAGATACAGTTTATGTCATCCTGTCATCAGTCATAATGTATCAGATGACAACCGAACTGACATCATATTCATTAAGTACCAACGCATATTCTCCACTGGTTGGATTACCGAAATATGGTTCCTTTCCCCCACCGTTTGATGTTCCCAGACTCTCTATGTTTAACAAAGGCTATTCAAGAGTCCTTCAGTAGAGTCAAGAGAGAGAGGGAAGGGAGAAAGGTCTTTATGGGGGGGTCATAAACCTTACCCACAGGCCAACGTCATGACAGTATTTACTGTGTTTTTTTGTCCACATTTACACTGAGTGTACAAAACAATAGGGACCTTCATAATATTGAGTTGTTCCCCCTTTTGCCCTCAGAACAACCTCAATTCTTTGGGGCATGGACTCCACAAGTTGTCGAAAGTGTTCCACAGGTATGCTGGCCCATGTTGACTCCAACGCTTCCCACAGTTGTGTCAAGTTGGCTGGGTATCCTTTGGGTGGTGGACCATTCTTGATACACACGGGAAACTGTTGAGCATGAAAAACCCAGCAGCGTTGCAGTTCTTGACACAAGCCAGTGTGCCTGGTATCTACTACCATACCCTGTTCAAAGGCACTTAAATATGTTTTCTCGCCCATTCAGCATCTGAATGGCACACATACACATGCCATGTCTCAATTGTCTCAAGGCTTAAATAACCTTCTTTAACCTGTCTCATCCCCTTCATTGACACTGATTGAAATGGATTTATCAAGGGATCATAGCTTTCACTTGGTCAGTCTATGTCATGGAAAGAGCAGGTGTTCATAATGTTTTGTACACTGAGTGTATATGACAAGTGTCAACATGAAAAACTGTAATTGATTAACTGATGAATTGTGAGTACCTGGTCCAGTAGACTGCGGCACCATCCGGTCAGGGACTGTGGGGTGACTGCATGGCCACAGGACATCTCCGCCCTTAGAGACACAAGGTCATCATCCAGGGCTGAGTCAAAACAAGAAATGTAATAATGAATACATCTTGAAATTGTAATGATGCAAGTACAAGTTGGTCTTAAGTTAACAGTCAACTCTCAACAGCTGAATTCAAGTGTGATAATTTAGTTATTACCCCAGCTATGGACTGTGGGACAGTTAGGTCACATATTTAATCACAAATGCAGTAACTACACCAAGATGACTACACTTTTCCTCATAAGCAGGGTAGGGTAGGTTAATCTCTAAAAGTAATCTGTTACAGTTACTAAAATAAACAGCAACGTAAATGTTAGATTACCCCAACTCAGTAACGTAATCAAATTACTTTACCCTTAAGAGGGATTAGAAGACAAAAATGAGTATTAACAATTGTAGGACATCTATGGCAGGATAAAGCAATGTTAGAGTTTACATAGCTGGCCATAAATGGATTTTTGCATTTACTTTATGGGTTGGTTATGTAGGCTTATTCTAACCCATGGCATTCTACATTAACACCAAAGATGATCTTAATATGATTAGGCTATATCCTTACGTTTAAAAAAGTCTCCGATTTCCAGTCATTCCAATTAATTTAATAGCCCTAGGACTTGGAAATATGGAACAAGAAAAATGTATCGCATATGCTGTATTTGCTATTGGCCAATTGTTTCTGTTTCTGTTTCTGTTTGTGACACCTTGGTATCAAAAGTATGTGAGTTTGAACATGTGTCCATTAGGCCTATGGACATCTTTTTCAACACAAACTAGATTGAGCAATAAAAGTCCCACAAACTTGTATTCCATTGGCTGCGATCTGCACTACGCAGCTGTTGCAAGAGCGCATCTTTTTGGCTTGCCATTGGTCGTAAAAACAATGATTGATAGGCAGCTTAAATGTCTTCAATTTAATCTTTTATTGGGTTAAAATACACGCATTCAGAAAGTATTCAGACCCCTTGACTTTTTCCACGTTTTTTTTACATTACAGCCTTATTCTAAAATTGATTAAATTGTTCCCCCCCCTCATCAAACTACCCACAACCCTCCGTAATGACAAAGCAAAAACAGGTTTTTAGAATTTTTCCACGTTTCTTAAAAATAAAAAACAAAAATACCAAAAGTGTCAACAAAGTATTGAGTAAAGCGGTCTGAATACTTTCCGAATGCTCTGTATATTGTGCATTATAGGGAAATATAAGGCATGCTCTAGAAGGCTTCAAGCCAGTCAGAAACGAGTATACAACAATGCCATGGTATGAATTAAAATATATGGTCTGATGACTTTGATAGACTACTATGTCAACATTATTACTTTGGAGTGTGGAGCAGTTAAGTTCACATACAGTGGGGCAAAAAAAGTATTTAGTCAGCCACCAATTGTGCAAGTTCTCCCACTTAAAAAGATGAGAGGCCTGTAATTTTCATCATAGGTACACTTCAACTATGACAGACAAAATGAGGGGAAAAAAATCCAGAAAATCACATTGTAGGATTTTTTATGAATTTATTTGCAAATTATGGTGGAAAATAAGTATTTGGTCACCTACAAACAAGCAAGATTTCTGGCTCTCACAGACCTGTAACTTCTTCTTTAAGAGGCTCCTCTGTCCTCCACTTTGTTACCTGTATTAATGGCACCTGTTTGAACTTGTTATCAGTATAAAAGACACCTGTCCACAACCTCAAACAGTCACACTCCAAACTCCACTATGGCCAAGACCAAAGAGCTGTCAAAGGACACCCGAAACAAAATTGTAGACCTGCACCAGGCTGGGAAGACTGAATCTGCAATAGGTAAGCAGCTTGGTTTGAAGAAATCAACTGTGGGAGCAATTATTAGGAAATGGAAGACATACAAGACCACTGATAATCTCCCTCGATCTGGGGCTACACGTAAGATCTCACCCTGTGGGGTCAAAATTATCACAAGAACGGTGAGCAAAAATCGAAGAACCACATGGGGGGACCTAGTGAATGACCTGCAGAGAGCTGGGACCAAAGTAACAAAGCCTACCATCAGTAACACACTACGCCGCCAGGGACTCAAATCCTGCAGTGCCAGACGTGTCCCCCTGCTTAAGCCAGTACATGTCCAGGCCCATCTGAAGTTTGCTAGAGAGCATTTTGATGATCCAGAAGAAGATTGGGAGAATGTCATATGGTCAGATGGAACCAAAATATAACTTTTTGGTAAAAACTCAACTCGTCGTGTTTGGAGGACAAAGAATGCTGAGTTGCAACACCATGCCTACTGTGAAGCATGGGGGTGGAAACATCATGCTTTGGGGCTGTTTTTCTGCAAAGGGACCAAGACGACTGATCCGTGTAAAGGAAAGAATGAATGGGTCCATGTATCGTGAGATTTTGAGTGAAAACCTCCTTCCATCAGCAAGGGCATTGAAGATGAAACGTGGCTGGGTCTTTCAGCATGACAATGATCCCAAACACACCACCCGGGCAACGAAGGAGTGGCTTCGTAAGAAGCATTTCAAGGTCCTGGAGTGGCCTAGCCAGTCTCCAGATCTCAACCCCATAGAAAATCTTTGGAGGGAGTTGAATGTCCATGTTGCCCAGCAACAGCCCCAAAACATCACAGCTCTAGAGGAGATCTGCATGGAGGAATGGGCCAAAATACCAGCAACAGTGTGTGAAAACCTTGTGAAGACTTACAGAAAAGATTTGACCTCTGTCATTGCCAACAAAGGGTATATAACAAAGTATTGAGAAACTTTTGTTATTGACCAAATACTTATTTTCCACCATAATTTGCAAATAAATTTCAAAAAAAATCCTACAATGTGATTTTCTGGATTTTTTTTCTCATTTTGTCTGTCATAGTTGAAGATATCACAAATTACTACATTCAGACTACCACCACAGAATTTGTAAACTGTAATAATAGAGTACAGAAGATAAGGAGGCATAAGTGGGAAGTCTGAACAACAGCAGCATGTTCATGAATTCCTCCCTGGACTGAAGGGAGATACTGTAAGTGGGAAGAGGCCAGAGAAGGGCACATCCTTCCCTCAGCAGTTCTGCCCTCAAGGGGACACACAGTCAACAGAGCATAACATATATCTTAGTTTCATTATTTCAAATACAAATTCTGGATTTTTTTTTGTAGACCATCAAAATGTAAATATGCTTTCACAACACACTGAATTTTCCTCCTGGTAATCTTCACTGCCCCAAAAATCTCTGCAGCAGTCGCCTTTAAACCTTTCATTCAACCTTTCGGTTGAAAGAGATTTGTGTAGCCTGTTCAGTTTAGTCAGTATGTCTTTCTTTACTCCACACAAAGAAAGTTTGATATGATTTCTACTTCCGTGTTCTAGTCGAGGAATTTTTGAAAATTCCTAGATTCTAGTATGTGGCGAGCACAGAATTGCACATCAGCGCTGCCAGCTGGATGGAGGTTTACTATTGTGCAGACCAGTACTAAAGGTAAACGATAACTACATGTAGATGAACAGTGGTAGGTTAGATTAGTGGATTGGAGTGTCTTATGTGCTCCCCCATTGTTATAATTCAAAAGTTCTGAAAAGTTCCATGGCAGTTAATTCAACAGTGGTAAATTGGCTAAATTATGTGATGCGGTTACTTAAACAGCTGTACCACTTGATTGGTAGTGGATAATTCTGTTCGGATTTCATGTTTAAATGGCATAATAGTAGACCAAGATAAGGGAAAGGGGGATATCTAGTTATTTGCACAACAGAATAAATTCAATGAAAATGTTTCTTCTACATTTAACCCAACCCATCTGAGGTGCAGGGAGCTACCTTAATCGACTTCCACAGCACAGCAACTTTTCAGTTACTGTCCCACCGCTCTTAACCGCTAGGCTACCTGTACCCTTTTCACACTTTATACCTTTTTATCTAAAGTTCTGGGTAAGTGGTAAAAATGTCAGTTTCTAAAAGTGGACACGAAAAGTAGTTGATGCAGTTACTAAAACAGCTGTGATTTTTGATCGGGAGAAGATGATTCTGTTCTGACTCCAGTCTCCCAAGTTTTTGTCTAAGTTCTGGGAAAGGTGTCAAAATGTCAGTTGTTTGTACAAAGTTATTTTTGTTAATGCGGTTACTGAAACAACTGTAACATTTGATTGGTATCAGATTTGTTTTTAGATTTCAGATTTGAATCCACAAATGGCACCAGGAGGGTAGGGCTGCCATCTTATCGGCTCTTAACCAATCATGCAATTTTGTTTGTTTTTTTGCATTGTTCGTAATTTGTTTTGTACATAATGTTGCTGCTACCATCTCTTATGACCGAAAAGAGCTTCTGGACATTATTCACCTCAAATTGGAAGAGGAGTTCTTCTTCAATGAGTCGGACGCAAGGGATATACTGCAGACACCCAACCAGGCCCCGATCCCCGTGATTCACTGGAGAAGGAAATGGAGATTTCGAGGCAAAAGATCAGGGTGCTTTGCGGGGATCCGGCAACGGGTGGCTAATCTGCCCTTGCCTTTCATCCTGCTAGCTAACATTCAATCGCTGGAAAATAAATAGGATGAACTGAAGGCACGTATATCCTACCAACGGGACATTAACCTCTCTGGGATATTCAGGACGGTAGCGTGCCACCTCAACAACAGCCAGTGAAAGCCATTTTAAAGATAAACTTCTCGTTAATCCAGCCACAGTGTCCGATTTCAAAAAGGCTTTACGGCGAAAGCACCACAAACAATTATGTTAGGTTAGAGCCAAGTCACAGAAAACACAGCCATTTTTCTAGCCAAAGAGAAGAGTCACAAAAAGCACAAATGGAGATCAAATGAATCACTAACCTTTGATGATCTTCTTCAGATGACACTCATAGGACTTCATGTTACACAATACATGTATGTTTTGTTTGATAAAGTTCATATTTATATAAAAACATCTGAGTTTACACTGGCGCGTTACGTTCAGTAGTTCCAAAACATTCGGTGATTTTGCAGATGGCCACATCAATTTACAGAAATACTCATCATAAATGTTGATGAAAATACAAGTGTTATGCATGGAACTTTAGATAAACTTCCGAAAAAGCACACCATGCAATAATCTGAGTACAGCGTTGAGACAACAAAACAGCCAAACAAATATCCGCCATGTTGTGCAGTCTACAGTAGTCAGAAATAGCATTATAAATATTCACTTACCTTTGATCTTCATCAGAATGCACTCCCAGGAATTCCAGTTCCACAATAAATGTTTGATTTGTTTGATAAAGCCCCTCATTTATGCCCAAATACCTCCTTGTTGTTCGTGCATTTCGCAAGTCCATGCGAAAGTTCAGACTAAAAGTTATATTACAGTTCGTAGAAACATGTCAAACGAAGTATAGAATCAATCTTTAGGATGTTTTTATCATAAATCTTCAATAATGTTCCAACCGGATAATTCCTTTTGTCTGTAGAAATGCAATGGAAGGCAAGCTAACTCTCACGTGAAGGCGCGTCACGAGCTCGTGGCACTCTGCCAGACACCTGGCTCAAACAGCCCTTATTCACCACCACTTCACAATAGAAGCATCAAACAAGGTTCTAAAGACTGGTGACATCTGGTGGAAGCCTTAGGAAGTGCAATATGACCCCATAGACACTGCGTTTTTGATAGGGAATGAGTTGAAAAACTACAAACCTCAGTTTTCCCACTTCCTGGTTGGATTTTTTTCTCAGGTTTTTGCCTGCCATATGAGTACAGAGCGAGGTTGGCACTAAAACCGCACTAAATTAGTTGTATTCCGCCATGAGCAAACAGGAAAATGCTCATCCAGAGGCGGCGCTCCTAGTGGCCGGTGACTTTAATGCAGGGAAATTAAATCAGTTTTACTGAAATTCTATCAACATGTTAAATGTGCACCCAGAGGGAAAAAAATTCTAGACCACCTTTACTCCACACACAGCAAATCTGACTAACTCTATCCTCCTGATTCCTGCTTACAAGCAAAAATTAAAGCAGTGGGCACCAGTGACTCGGTCTACAAAAAAGTGGTCAATGAATGAATCTGATGAAGCAGATGCTAAACTACAGGACTGTTTTGCTTGCACAGACGGTGATCTGGGATTCTTCCGATGGCATTGAGGAGTACACCACATCAGTCACTGGCTTTATCAGTAAGTGCATCGAGGACTGTACTTACATACTAGAGGTTGACCGTTTAATCGGTATGGCCGATTAATTAGGGCAGATTTCAAGTTAAGGACAATTTCAAGTTTTCATAACAATCAGTAATCAGTATTTTTGGCCAATTATTGCACTCCACGAGGAGACTGCATGGCAGGCTGACCACCTGTTACGCGAGTGTAGCAAGGAGTCAAGGTAAGTTGCTGGCTAGCATTAAACTTATGTTATAAAAAACAATGAATCTTAACATAATCACTAGTTAACTACACATGGTTGATGATATTACAAGTTTAACTAGCTTGTCCTGCGTTGAATATAATCAATGCGGTGCCTGTTACTTTATCATCGAATCACAGCCTACTTCGCCAAATGGGTGAGGATTTAACAAGCGCATTCGTGAAAAAAAGCACTGTCGTTGCACCAATGTACCTAACCATAAACATCAATGCCTTTCTTAAAATCAATACACAAGTATATATATTTTTAAACCTGCATATTTAGTTAAAATAAATTAATATTAGAAGACAATATTAACTAGGGAAATTGTGTCACTTCTCTTGCGTTCAGTGCAAGCAGAGTCAGGGTATATGCAGCAGTTTGGGCCGCCTGGCTCGTTGCGAACTGGGTGAAGACCCTTTCTTCCTAACAAAGACTGTAATAAATTTGACAGAATTTTACATAATAAAGTAAGTAAAGAAATAAAAACAACATTTAAAAGACAGTGAAAAATAACAGTAGCGAGGCTACATACAGACACCAGTTAGTCAGGATTTCATATGTTCTCATGTTCTGAGCAAGGAACTTAAACGGTAGCTTTTTTACATTGCACATATTGCACTTTTACTTTCTTCTCCAACACTGTGTTTTTGCATTATTTAAACCAAATTGAACATGTTTCATTATTTATTTGAGATTAAATTGATTTTATTTATGTATTATATTAAGTTAAAATAAAAATGTTCATTCAGTAATTGTAATAATTGTAATAATTGTAGTAATTGTAATAATTGTAATAATTGTTGTAATTGTCATTATTACAAATATATATATATATATATAAAAATCTGCCGATTTAATCGGTATCGTCTTTTTGGTCCTCCAATAATCGGTATCGGCGTTGAAAAATCATAATCGGTCGACCTCTAGTACATACCCCAACCAGAAGCCATGGATTACAGACAACATCCGCACTGCCGCTTTCAAGGAGCGGGACTCTAACCCGGAAGCTTATAAGAAATCCCCTATGCCCTCCAATTAACCATCAAACAGGCAAAGCGTCAATAAAGGACGAAGATCGAACCGTACTACACTGGCTCCGATGCACGTCGGTCCTAGAGGCTTCTAAACAGCTTCGACCCCAAGCCATAAGACTCCTGAACATCTAATCAAATGGCTACCCAGACTATTTGCACCCCCCCCCCCTTTTACGCTGCACTACTCTCGATTGTAATCTATGCATAGTCACTTTAATAACCCTACCTGCATGTACATAATTACCTCGACACCGGTGGCCCTGCACATTGACCCCTGTATATAGCCCTGTTTTTGTTATTTACTGCTGCTCTTTAATTATTTGTTATTCTTTTCTCTTACTTTTCGGGGGGGGTATTTTCTTAAAACGGCATTGTTGGTTAAGGGCTTGTATGTAAGCATTTCACTGTAAATCAAATCAAATCAAATCAAATTTTATTTGTCACATACACATGGTTAGCAGATGTTAATGCGAGTGTAGCGAAATGCTTGTGCTTCTAGTTCCGACAATGCAGTAATAACGAGCAAGTAATCTAACTAACAATTCCAAAAAAAAACTACTGTCTTATACACAGTGTAAGGGGATAAAGAATATGTACATAAGGATATATGAATGAGTGATGGTACAGAGCAGCATAGGCAAGATACAGTAGATGATATCGAGTACAGTATATACATATGAGATAAGTATGTAAACCAAGTGGCATAGTTAAAGTGGCTAGTGATACATGTATTACATAAGGATGCAGTCGATGATATAGAGTACAGTATCAACGTATGCATATGAGATGAACAATGTAGGGTAAGTAACATTATATAAGGTAGCATTGTTTAAAGTGGCTAGTGATATATTTACATCATTTCCCATCAATTCCCATGATTAAAGTGGCTGGAGTAGAGTCAGTGTCATTGACAGTGTGTTGGCAGTAGCCACTCAATGTTAGTGGTGGCTGTTTAACAGTCTGATGGCCTTGAGATAGAAGCTGTTTTTCAGTCTCTCGGTCCCAGCTTTGATGCACCTGTACTGACCTCGCCTTCTGGATGGCAGCGGGGTGAACAGGCAGTGGCTCGGGTGGTTGATGTCCTTGATGATCTTTATGGCCTTCCTGTAGCATCGGGTGGTGTAGGTGTCCTGGAGGGCAGGTAGTTTGCCCCGGTGATGCGTTGTGCAGACCTCACTACCCTCTGGAGAGCCTTACGGTTGAGGGCGGTGCAGTTGCCATACCAGGCGGTGATACAGCCCGCCAGGATGCTCTCGATTGTGCATCTGTAGAAGTTTGTGAGTGCTTTTGGTGACAAGCCGAATTTCTTCAGCCTCCTGAGGTTGAAGAGGCGCTGCTGCGCCTTCCTCACGATGCTGTCTGTGTGAGTGGACCAATTCAGTTTGTCTGTGATGTGTATGCCGAGGAACTTAAAACTTGCTACCCTCTCCACTACTGTTCCATCGATGTGGATGGGGGTGTTCCCTCTGCTGTTTCCTGAAGTCCACAATCATCTCCTTAGTTTTGTTGACGTTGAGTGTGAGGTTATTTTCCTGACACCACACTCCGAGGGCCCTCACCTCCTCCCTGTAGGCCGTCTCGTCGTTGTTGGTAATCAAGCCTACCACTGTTGTGTCGTCCGCAAACTTGATGATTGAGTTGGAGGCGTGCATGGCCACGCAGTCGTGGGTGAACAGGGAGTACAGGAGAGGGCTCAGAACGCACCCTTGTGGGGCCCCAGTGTTGAGGATCAGCGGGGAGGAGATGTTGTTGCCTACCCTCACCACCTGGGGGCGGCCCGTCAGGAAGTCCAGTACCCAGTTGCACAGGGCGGGGTCGAGACCCAGGGTCTCGAGCTTGATGACGAGCTTGGAGGGTACTATGGTGTTGAATGCCGAGCTGTAGTCGATGAACAGCATTCTCACATAGGTATTCCTCTTGTCCAGATGGGTTAGGGCAGTGTGCAGTGTGGTTGAGATTGCATCGTCTGTGGACCTATTTGGGCGGTAAGCAAATTGGAGTGGGTCAAGGGTGTCAGGTAGGGTGGAGGTGATATGGTCCTTGACTAGTCTCTCAAAGCACTTCATGATGACGGATGTGAGTGCTACGGGCGGTAGTCGTTTAGCTCAGTTACCTTAGCTTTCTTGGGAACAGGAACAATGGTGGCCCTCTTGAAGCATGTGGGAACAGCAGACTGGTATAGGGATTGATTGAATATGTCCGTAAACACACCGGCCAGCTGGTCTGCGCATGCTCTGAGGGCGCGGCTGGGGATGCCGTCTGGGCCTGCAGCCTTGCGAGGGTTAACACGTTTAAATGTCTTACTTACTTCGGCTGCAGTGAAGGAGAGACCGCATGTTTCCGTTGCAGGCCGTGTCAGTGGCACTGTATTGTCCTCAAAGCGGGCAAAAAGTTATTTAGTCTGCCTGGGAGCAAGACATCCTGGTCCGTGACTGGGCTGGGTTTCTTCCTGTAGTCCGTGATTGACTGTAGACCCTGCCACATACCTCTTGTGTCTGAGCCGTTGAATTGAGATTCTACTTTGTCTCTGTACTGGCGCTTAGCTTGTTTGATAGCCTTGCGGAGGGAATAGCTGCACTGTTTGTATTCAGTCATGTTACCAGACACCTTGCCCTGATTAAAAGCAGTGGTTCGTGCCTTCAGTTTCACACGAATGCTGCCATCAATCCACGGTTTCTGGTTAGGGAATGTTTTAATCGTTGCTATGGGAACGACATCTTCAACGCACGTTCTAATGAACTCGCACACCGTATCAGCGTATTCGTCAATGTTGTTGTCTGACGCAATACGAAACATCTCCCAGTCCACGTGATGGAAGCAGTCTTGCAGTGTGGAGTCAGCTTGGTCGGACCAGCGTTGGACAGACCTCAGCGTGGGAGCTTCTTGTTTTAGTTTCTGTCTGTAGGCAGGGATCAACAAAATGGAGTCGTGGTCAGCTTTTCCGAAAGGGGGCGGGGCAGGGCCTTATATGCGTCGGGAAGTTAGAGTAACAATGATCCAGGGTCTTTCCACCCCTGGTTGCGCAATCGATATGCTGATAAAATTTAGGGAGTCTTGTTTTCAGATTAGCCTTGTTAAAATCCCCAGCTACAATGAATGCAGCCTCCGGATAAATCGTTTCCAGTTTGCAGAGAGTTAAATAAAGTTCGTTCAGAGCCATCGATGTGTCTGCTTGGGGGATATATACGGCTGTGATTATAATCGAAGAGAATTCTCTTGGTAGATAATGCGGTCTACATTTGATTGTGAGGAATTCTAAATCAGGTGAACAGAAGGATTTGAGTTCCTGTATGTTTCTTTCATCACACCATGTCACGTTGGCCATAAGACATACGCCCCCGCCCGTCTTCTTACCAGAAAGATGTTTGTTTCTGTCGGCGCGATGCGTGGAGAAACCCGCTGGCTGCACCGCTTCGGATTGCGTCTCTCCAGTTAGCCATGTTTCCGTGAAGCAAAGAACGTTACAGTCTCTGATGTCCCTCTGGAATGCTACCCTTGCTCGGATTTCATCAACCTTGTTGTCAAGAGACTGGACATTGGCAAGAAGAATGCTAGGGAGTGGTGCACGATGTGCCCGTCTCCGGAGTCTGACCAGAAGACCGCTTCGTTTCCCTCTTTTTCTGAGTCGTTTTTTTTTTTTTGGTCGCTGCATGTGATCCACTCGGTTACACTGGTTGTAAGGCAGAACACAGGATCCGCATCGCGAAAAACATATTCTTGGTCGTACTGATGGTGAGTTGACGCTGATCTTATATTCAGTAGTTCTTCTCGGCTGTATGTAAAGAAACCTAAGATGACCTGGGGTACTAGTGTAAGAAATAACACGTAAAAAAACAAAAAACTGCATAGTTTCCTAGGAACGCGAAGCGAGGCGGCCATCTCTGTCGGCGCCGGAAGTACAAGTCCTCCTGGTCCCTTTGCAGAAAAACAGCCTCAAAGCATGATTTTCCACCCCCATGCTTCACAGTAGGTATGGTGTTCTTTGGATGCAATTCAGCATTCTTTGTCCTCCAAACACAACGAGTTGAGTTTTTACCAAAAAGTTATATTTTGGTTTCATCTGACCATATGACATTCTCCCAATCTTCTTCTGGATCATCCAAATGCTCTCTAGCAAACTCCATACAGGCCTGGACATGTACTGGCTTAAGCAGGGGGACACATCTGGCACTGCAGGATTTGAGTCCCTGGTGGCGTAGTGTGTTACTGATGGTAGGCTTTGTTACTTTGGTCCCAGCTCTCTGCAGGTCATTCACTAGGTCCCCCCGTGTGGTTCTGGGATTTTTGCTCACTGTTCTTGTGATCATTTTGACCCCACGGGGTGAGATCTTGCGTGGAGAGAAAGGAATCTGAAAAGCTACCCCTAAACTTTGTTTCAACAAGTCAAAATACGTTTCTATTGACTCCACAGATACCCTAAAATGTAATCAAACTATAATATTTCTTACGGAAAGAAGTATGTTCAATAGGAAACCGATTTTAGCAAGTGTGTCTTGTCTTCATGGCGCGCACAAACACAAATTTCCAAGTGTCCCTGTATTAAAACTGATATTTCTTATTTGTTTTTGAAGTTACAAGCCTGAAACCTTGAACATAGACTGCTGTCACCCTGTGGAAGCGATAGGAATTGCCTCCAGGGACCTTTTACTTGCCTTTCTAAGAGGATGGTCTCTCTCAACAAAATAAAATTCAGATTGTTTTTTCTTTAGATTTTCTCCTACCATATCTATTGTGTTATATTCTCCTACATTATTTTAACATTTCTACAAACTTCAAAGTGCTTTCTTTCCAATGGTACCAATTATATGCATATCCTGGCTTCAGGGCCTGAGCAACAGGCAGTTTACTTTGGGCACGCCATTCAGTCAGAAATTGAGAAAAAAGGCCTAGCCCTAAGAAGATTTATTAAATTAAAGTTTACTTGTTTGGAAGGAACACAGAACACTATGTGTGGAGAAAAAAAGGCACAGCACACCAACATCAAAACCTCATCCCAACTGTAAAGTATGGTGGAGGGAGCATCATGGTTCGGGGCTGCTTTGCTGCCTCAGGACCTGGATAGCTTGCTATCATTGACGGAAAAATTTCTGTGTGTGTGTGTGTGTGTGTGTGTGTGTGTGTGTGTGTGTGTGTGTGTGTGTGAGAGAGAGAGACAGAGAGAGCGAGAGAGAGCGAGAGAGAGAGAGAGAGAGAGAGAGAGAGAGAGAGAGATAGGACCATTCCTCTTTACAAATATATATATATATTCAGGCATCCCAAGAATATTGCTGAACTGAAACAGTTTTGTAAAGAGGAATGGTCCAAAATTCCTCCTGACTGTTGTGTAGGTCTGATCCGCAACTACAGAAAACATTTGTTTGAGGTTATTGCTGCCAAAGGAGGGTCAACCAGATATTTAATCCAAGGTTTCACATACTTTTCCCACCCTGCATTATGAATGTTTACACAGTGTGTTCAATAAAGACATGAAGACGTATAATGGTTTGTGTGTTCTTAGTTTAAGCACACTGTGTTTGTCTATTGTTGTGACTTAGACGAAGATCAGATGACATTTTATGACCAATTTATGCAGAAATCAAGGTAATTCCAAAGGGTTCACATATTTTTTTCTTGCCACTGTATTCTTGCTTTGTGTATTCCTCTTTGATTTAAAAGATACTGTGGTACAAAAATACATGCAGATGTACAGTACCATACAAAAGTTTGGACACACCTACTCATTCAAGGATTTTTCTTTATTTTTACTTTTTTCTCCATTGTAGAATTATAGTGAAGACATCAAAACTATGAAATAACATATGTAGTAACCAAAAGTGTTAAACAAATCTAAATATATTTAAGATTCTTCAAAGTAGCCACTCTGCCTTGATGACAGCTTTGCACACTCTTGGCATTCTCTCAACCAGCTTCACCTGGAATGCTTTCCAACAGTCTTGAAGGAGTTCCCACAGATGCTGAGCACTTGTTGGCTGCTTTTCCTTCACTCTGCGGTCCAAATGATCTCAAACCATCTCAATTGGGCTAAGGTCGGGTGATTGTGGAGGCCAGGTCATCTTATGCAGCACTCCATCACTCTCCTTCTTGGTCAAATAGCCCTTACACAGCCTGAAGGTGTGTTTGGTCATTGTCCTTTTGCAAAACAAATGATAGTCCCACTAAGCGCAAACTAGATGGGATGGTGTTTTCGCTGCAGAGTGCTGTGTAGCCATGCTGGTTAAGTGTGACTTGAATTCTAAATAAATCAGTGTCACTAGCAAAGCACCCCCACACCATCACACCACCTCCTCCATGCTTCACAGTGGGAACCACACATGCGGAGATCATCCGGTTCACCTATTCTGCGTCTCACAAAGACACGGCGGTTGGAAACAAAAATCTCAAATTTGGACTCATCAGACCAGGACAGATTTCCACCTTTCTAATGTCCATTGCTCGTGTTTCTTGGCCCAAGCAAGTCTCTTCTTATTGTTGGTGTCCTTTAGTAGTGGTTTCTTTGGAGCAATTTGACCATGAAGGCCTGATTCAAGCAGTCTCCTCTGAATAGTTGATGTTGAGATGTGTCTGTTACTTGAACTCTGTGAAGCATTTATTTGGGCTGCAATTTCTGAGGCTGGTAACTCTAATGAACTTATCCTCTGTAGCAGAGGTAACTCTGAGTCTTCCTTTCCTGTGGCGGTCCTCATGAGAGCCAGTTTTATCATAGCGCTTGATGGTTTTTGCGACTACACTTGAAGAAACTTTCAAAGTTCTTAAAATGTTCTGTATTGACTGATCTTCATGTCTTAAAGTAATGATGGACTGTCATTTCTCATTGCTTATTTGAGCTGTTCTTGCCATAATATGGACTTGGTATTTTACCAAATAGGGTGATCTTCTACATACCACCCCTACCTTGTCAGAACACAACTGATTCGCTCCTGTACAAGGCACACCTGTTAATTGAAATACATTCCAGGTGACTACTTTAAGAAGCTGGTTGAGAGAATGCCAAGAGTGTGCAAAGCTGTCATCAAGGCAAAGGCTACTTTGAAGAATCTCAAATGTAAAATATATTTTGATTAACACGTTTTTTTGAGTGACGGGCATGGCTAGGTCTGTGTGGAAAGCGGCATGGGGAGGGAGAGAGCGGAGAGAGATAACTCAAGTAATGAAGCAAATTATACAAATTGACGTTACACACAGTGTGTTACATTTAACAAACCAAACATTGAAATACCGTTATAGAATGTAAAGTAAAAACATAAACCGGTCTGTGCATCAACACCGGTATATCGTAAAATACGGTATACCGCACAGCCTTAGCTACAGCTAGCTAGCACTGCATACAATGTAGTGAGTAGTTGACTGACTCAGAGACAATAGTTGAACAGTTTTGAACAAATACATTTCTTCCAAAATGAAGAGATTTCATTTGGAGAAAAAATAATTTACTAAGCAAATGCAGCTACTTAGTTTAGCCTACTCAAACACCCTGCTCAAACAGAGGGATACTATGTTAGCTAGCTGGCTATGACTATCCATCATAACAGATACTAAAATCTCTGCTGCTCTTTGCAGCTCCTCTGGGTTATCTTTGGTCTCTTTGTTGCCTCTCTGATAAATACCCTCCTTGCCTGGTCTATGAGTTTTGGTGGGCAGCCCTCTCTTGACAGGTTTGTTGTGGTGCCATATTCTTTAAATTTTTTAACAATGTTTTTAAATGGTGCTCCCTGGGATGTTCAAAGTTTCAGATATTTTTTTATAAATCAACCCTGATGTGTACTTCTACACAACTTTGTCCCTGACCTGTTTGGAGTGCCGCTTGATTCATGGTGCCTCTTGCTTGGTGGTGCCCCTTACTTAGTGGCATTGCAGACTCTGGGGCATTTCTGAACAGGTGTATATATACTGTATACTGAGATCATGTGGCACTTAGATTGCACACAGGTGGACTTTATTTAACTAATTATGTGACTTCTGAAGGTATTTGGTTGCATCAGATCTTATTTAGGGGCTTCATAGTAAACGGGATGAAGACATATGCACACACCACTTTTCCGTTTTTTTTGTTGTTGTTTTGAAACAAGTCATTTTTTAAATTTCACTTCACCAATTTGGACTATTTGCGTATGTGCATTACATGAAATCCAAATAAAAATACATTTGAATTACAGGTTGTAATGCAACAAAATAGGAAAAATGCCAAGGGGGTGAATACTTTTGCAAGGCACTGTACATCTGATGTGTTGTGCATTGAAGTCCACAAGTGACGGGAAAAGGTGAAAGGAGGAGAGCGCATAGATGCGAGAAGGAATAGAACGTGGCTGCTATGAAAGTGAACTGTGTTTACCTGTGATCAGGGGTGTATTCATTCCGCCGATTCTGTTGAAAACATTTCTTAAATGGAACAAAATGGGGATATACATACCTGAATTTGTCCGTTTGCAACTGTTGGACTAATGATTACACTCTAGATCAGCTAGATGCAGGCAAGCGTGTGCAAGGCGGTATTGAATGTGTCACTGTCTGTCACCTCAAATTTTTCTCTCGACCTGTGTGCACTTACCTACGTTGTAAACTTTCATTCATAGGCTAGGTTGTAGCAACCTCATGATAGGTATAGGGAAAATTTGAGTGTCATGTATTAGCCTAAACTATCACTGTTACATTGAACTGAGTGAATGGAATATGAATGACAGTCATCCAATATGCTGTAATATAAATAAGGCCATGCCTATCCCCCCAAAAATCTGCCTCCCTCATCTTAAATGCCACTGACCGCCACTGGTTCAATCAGTGTGTAAGACATTAAATTAATGTCATGCTTGTACAGCAAAAAAGTAAACTACAACTGCATTGACTGCGAACTACTACACATGACGGCACAAAATAATAGTAACAATCTACTTGTATGTTATAGTGATAGAAATTGTAATGTTATTGCACACCTTTTGAAATCCTTTGTTATTGTACCTCATTTTAATGAGATCTCTACCCTGACCTCTGACTTCTTTATGAAGGGGGCGATCCAGAGACCATGAGGTTGATCTTCACAGATAAGCAGCTGGAGGACCCATGCCTGCTCTCCTCTTATGGGATCCAGAGTCAGTCTGTCATTCAGATTGTGCTGAGGGTGCCTGGGGGATGGAGGGAATGAAGAATGGGCAGAAGAGAGAATCTCCACTACTTTACTGCCTGTATTTATGATGTATTTGTATTTTTAACAGATGCACTGTATTCACTATTGTACTGTAAACAGATGTACTATAATCTCACTGTCAAAGCACAAACTGGAATAGCTGTTGATAAACATATCTCTCAAAAATAAAGTAAAGTCTACTCCCGTCATTTTCAACTCATTCATCACATGATTTACTTAACAAAAGGCACATCTCACCTCTGACATGGCATAAGAGGAGGTTGGTGGGCTTTCCTGTTTTTAGTTGTTTTTTTTACCCGGAAGCCAGCTGCACCAATGTGTTGGAGGAAACACCGTTCAACTGGTATTTGAGGTCAGACTGCAGGCACCTGGCCTGCCACAAGAAGTCACTAAAGTGCGATGAGCCAAATAAAGCCTATTTGGAGAAACCCTTCCCTAACCTGTATTACACTGGATCAATTATGCGCCGTCTTATGGGACTCCCGACCACTGCCAGTTGTGGCACAGTCCGGGATATGAACCCGGGACCATAGTAACACCTCTAGTCCCTTAAACCACTGCACCACTCAGGAGCTGCCAGGCTTTCCTGTTTTGTTCTCTATTGTTCCTCAAGCAAGTGGGAAGGCCGATGACATCAGAGGACACTGTTAGACCAACTCCATGAAGTTTGCACTTGTGTCTAAAAAACAATATTCTGCTCAAACATGCTTTTTTACCCTTAAGTGGTATGTACATTACTGTATTTATAAGTGGGTTATTGTTTTTCAACAGGAAAAGTTCCAAAATTGTTGTAGTGCGTCTTTAAAAACAACTGAAAAACAACAACAACAATGTATATTTTGTTTATTCTCTTTTCACCTGTCCCAACACAATTAGAGTTTAGACGAACATAGATCTTATGAACATTTTCACTCAAACAACTAAATATGCATGGTTTAAAGCCATAAGACTCCCAGTTTCCATCAGCAGTCATTCTAATCACATTTGGTCAACTGCAACTGCAGGACACTGGGGGCCTTAGGGGCAGATTGCACCCTGACTCTGGAGACACTGTGCATCCTGTAGGTGAACGTCAGGGCAGCCAGGAGACAGACAGCAGAAGTGACCCCCAGGACTGCAGCCACAGTGGGTTTGGTACTGACACCCATTACTGGAGGGGTAAGTAAGTTCAGGTTCAGGTTAGGGGTTGAGTTCTGATATAACAGAATTACTGAGGAAGGCCTCCCGGGTGGCGCAGTGGTTAAGGGCGCTGTACTGTAGTGCCAGCTGTGCCACCAGAGACTCTGGGTTCACGCCCAGGCTCTGTCGTAATTGGCCGTGACCGGGAGGTCCGTGGGGCAACGCACAATTGGCCTAGTGTTTCGGCCGGTAGGGAAATCGTTGTCTCATCGCGCACCAGCGACTCCTGTGGCGGGCCGGGTGCAGTGTGCGCTAACCAAGGTTGCACAGTGTTTCCTCTGACACATTGGTGCTTCCGGGTTGGATGCATGCTGTGTAGTGCAGCTTGGTTGGGTTGTGTATCAGAGGACGCATGACTTTCAACCTTTGTCTCTCCCAAGCCCGTACAGGAGTTGTAGCGATGAGACAAGATAGTAGCTACTAAACAATTGGACACCACAAAATTGGGGAGAAAAAGGGGTAAATTTTAAATTTAAAAAAAAAGGAATTACTGAGGAAAAATGCTAATAGGGACTTAGCAATTCATGCAAAATGTGTTGCACACACCTGAAAATCCTGTTAATCACCTGCATATAGTAAATCTGAATACCAACTACTGAGAAGTACTAATAACACTTTAAAAAAGGAGTCTGAATCGGGCTACCTATTGTTTGTAAAGATATGACCATGTGACTCCTGACTCCTGTCCAATATTGGCCCATGCATCTGGTGGGCAATGCAAATAGTCCGGGTAGCCAATTGATTAGATTTCCTTGGAGGTAGAAGTTGTTTAGAAGCCTCTTGGACCTAGACTTGGCACTCCTGTACTGCTTGCCGTGCGGAAGAAGAGAGAACAGTCTACGACTAGGGTGGCTGGAGTATTTGACCATTTTTAGAGCCTTCTTCTGACACCGCCTGATATATAGGCCCTGGATGGTAGGAAGCTTGGCCCCAGTGATGTACAGGATGCTCTCGATGGTGCAGCTGTAGAACCTTTTCAGTCTTCTGAGGGGAATAGGTTTTGTCGTGCCATGAGTACAGATAAAAGAGAAAATTGTAATCAACGTGATCAATATAGAAGAGCAGATGAACAGTACAACAGTATCGCAGCTGAAAAATACATTTGCTGAGAAATTGTCAAAAGAAGGTTCTAAGGACCCCATGCCACCACACAGACAGTTAAAATATATATGTTTACTAGTAAGACTTGGGAGTTTACAACATTCAAACACAAAAACACACAAAACAGGACGCAGGACAAAAGACAGGACACAGTCCCAAGCTGGAAGACTCATGCCTGCTCTCCTGTTATGGGATCCAGCACCACTCTGTCAGTCAGCTGGTGATGAGGTTGCCTGGGGGATGGAGGGATTGAAGAATAGGCAGGAGAGAGAATCTCTACTACTTTACTGTCTGTATTCATGATGTATTTTTATGTAAAACTGTTTTCAGTATTGTACTGTAATCTCACTGCCAAAGCACAAACTGGAAGAGCTGATGATACGTCTTTCAAAGATAATAAAAAATAACAGAAGCAAAACAACAATGTATATTTTGTTTATTCAAACAACTGAATATAAAATGAAGCTCTGGCTATAAACTCTCAGGGCCATAATAGGGTCCCAGTTTCCATCAGCAGTCACTTGATTCACTTTGGTCAGCATGCACCCTGACTCTGGAGGAGTGATACCTCCTGTAGGCCACCATCAGGGCAGCCAGGAGACAGACAGCAGCACTGATCTACAGGACTGCAACCACAGTACAGGTCTGTACTGACCCCTGGCACTGGAGAAGGAGGGGCTGGGGTCAAAGGTCAGGCTCGTGTCAGGGTTCGAGTTCTAATGTACCAAGGAATCAAAGCTGCATCATATCCGGATGTGATTGGGAGTCCCATAGGGCAGCACACAATTGGCCCAGCGTCGTCCGGGTTTGTCTGGGGAAAGGCCGTTATTGTAAACAAGAATTTGTTCTTAACTGACTTGCATAGTTAAATAAAGAATAAAAAAATAAAATTTTTAAA
Source organism: Oncorhynchus tshawytscha (assembly GCF_018296145.1). Classification (NCBI taxonomy): domain Eukaryota; kingdom Metazoa; phylum Chordata; class Actinopteri; order Salmoniformes; family Salmonidae; genus Oncorhynchus; species Oncorhynchus tshawytscha. The sequence continues at coordinate 60,342,080 of NC_056437.1, read as the reverse complement.
AAGTAAATCACAGAGGGAGAGAAATGATAAGAGTGTCAATTATATTCCCAATGGATCAGAATTATGTATAATTTATGTTTTTTTCAAGGATTTAACCTTTATTAATCCAGTTAAATTCCCATTGAGGTCAGAAGACCTCTTTTTATAAGAGACCTGGTATGTGGGCCTCTTTATACTTTACACTTACCAATTGGGCATTACAGAACAGTGGTAGGCTAGCCTGCTACTAGATCTGTTTGTGTGTTTAGCCAACTCTCCTGTTGTGTTCATTGTCATGTCAAAACCGGTATTTCAGATCAGGGCGCAAATCAAATGGCATGTTACTGTATGTATGGAATGGAATGCAGTATTACATGGAAACTGGATAAAATGTGTCTCAAGCTTAAGGTAGGCAGGCTTCTAAAAGACTTATCCATTTACAATGTAGTCATTACAATTTTAATTAAGTTTCTATTGAGAAAAACTCTCAGATGTCACTGGGCCTGTCGTGGAAGCAGCTGGAGAGTGAGATGCCAGGTTGTTGATGGCGGGATCAATGTCAGGGTAATGACACAACCTCTTGTCAGGACACTAAACCCTTGTATCCTGTCACCTGGGTGAATGAATGAGTGAACGAAAGAAAAAAAGAATGAACAAATGAGTACAATCACGATAAAAAAGGTTGTTTACTTCGCTTGGATCATATAGTGATCCAAGCTCATCAAACTCAAAGTTACCTCAATGGCGCCTCCAATTGGGCAGTCCATCCAATCTGAGCCAGATACCTGTACCTGGTAGCTGTTCAGTCCAGTACACCTGTGTCTGTAACTACACCCCACCACAGAATCACTGACGGAGAGGGAGATGTTCTGAGAGAACAGGGAGATGGTCAGAAAAGGATGGGTAGAGTTCACTTGCATACACGTTTCACAAAAATATGCTGTGTGAGAGCATACACCTGCACACAAAACACACACACAAACACGCATACTTGCCTTGTGAAGGCGCCACTTAGGGTAAGAGATAGGGATATATGACTTCTCCAAAGAGAGACATATTGGATAGATTGCTTGGCCACTATTGCCCCAGCATGCCTCAATGAGGAACGTTATTTTTCTTTGTTTTTGTAATAGGTTATAAATAGGTTATAAATAAGGAATACATAATCATGTATTTGTATTGTGTGTCTATCATTATTTGCTTGTCATTAGAGTTGCACATTTTGGGGAATATTCAGAGGTGGAAACCTTTCGTGGGAATTAACGGGAATATATGGGAATTAATGGGAATATATGGGAATTAATATTAAATACCATTTAAATGTAGATGTTTTTTGCATTGGATATATTTACCATATCATATGGAGACAGAAACACAAACCTTTAACCTTATCATAAATAGAAATAATTGCAAATGATTAAACCCTTCCAATAGAAAAGATTAAATAATTACGAATTAAACTTGACTTGATTCTTCACATGGGATGATTTCACTGAACAACAAAAGAAAGGGAATATTGAATGATCCCCAATGATCCATCGCATCTCCCAAAAACGTTTTCAACATACATCTGTAAAATGATAGTCTAGAAACTAAAGCTTTGGTTGTCTTCCTCTCAGGCTTCCATGTCTTCTCCCTGGACCTCCTCAATGCCCACCTCTTGAACATCAGACTCTGAGGCCTCATCTTCACTGTCACTTTCCGACCTTGTTGAGGATGGCTCGTTGTCAGGCTCAAAAAGCCTCAAATTTTCCCGGATGGCCACCAATTTTTAACCCTTGTATTGGTAAGCCTGTTACGTGCTTTGGTGTGTGTTCCCAAACAAGGACCAGTTGCGCTCTGAGGCATCTGATGTTGAGCCTCAGATCCACAAAGTCCCTTCCACCAGGTGGCTGATGAGATATGTTGGCACGACTGCTATATTGCATCTCTATCCCAAAGCCCTTGCATGGAAGAGTACCTCGCCAGACTGCCAAAAACCTTGCCCTCATCCAGGCCAAGGTGGTGAGACACGGCAGTGATGACAACATAGGCCTTGTTGATCTCTGCACCAGACAGGATGCTCTTGCCAGCATACTTGGGGGCAGAAGTCTTCACGCTTTCTGATGTGGTTCAGAACTGCAGTTTCCTCTGCTTGGGGCAACAGTGAATTTGGCAGGGCGGCACAGATTTCTTCTCTTACATCTGCAAGCAGAGTCTGAACATCAGACAGGATGGCATTGATGTAGGAACTGCAGATTGCCCCTTTTAAGGTGGTACTTGTCAGCAATTTCCATTTATGATACTTTAATACATTTTATCTTTCTCTATGGCTTTTCCTTTTGAGATTTTACCTTTACAGCCAGACAAAATGACAACTATATTTTTGATTCATTTGTTTGTTTGTATTTCCATTTTGTCATCCATTGCCATAGTGATATTTACTGGAATTCAGCTGATATCCCAGGTCAGTGTACCTTGGTCTCTGTACGCAGTACTCCACCCAGTACTAAAGTATTAAAGTTGTTATCAATGATATCGTCTCGAAAAAAACAGACCTAGGCAACAGCACTAGTTTATGACGGAGCATTGTGTGGGACGCAACCCGTCTGCCGAGGGAGAATATTAATGATACCTAAAAAATCATCTGTCTTTAAACCTGCGCTGTGAGGCTGTGATTTGACAACCTGCAAAAGTACAGTTTCTATATGCTTATTTAAAGATGTATGGTGGCAGTTAGCCTAGTGCTGGGCCAGTTACCGAAAGGTTGCAAGCACTTAACCCTAATTGCACTGGACAAAAGTGTCTACTAAAGGGCCTCCTGAATGGTGCAGTGATCTAAGGCACTGCTTCGCTGCACTAGAGGAGTTACTACAGACCCGCCGGGTTCATGTGACACAACCGGCTGTGGCCGGGAGTTCCATAGGACAGCGCACAATTGGCCCAGCGTCGTTCGGGTTAGGGGAGGCTTTGGCCGGGGTTGCTTTCCTTTGCCCCGGTCGCAAGTTGAACGGTGTTTCCTCAGACACATTGGTGCGGCTGGCTCCGGGTTAAGCTGATGGGTGTTAAAAAGTGCGGTTAGGTGGGTCATATTTCGGAGGATACATGACTTCGCCTCTCCCGAGCCCGTTGAGGCGTTGCAGCGATGAGACGAGTTCATAATTGAAATTGGGAGCAAAAAAAGGGGGTGAGAAAAATGAAGTGTCTACTAAAATGCAAGAATAATATTTTGCGTTTTAAAATGTCAGACTAAGGATGATCTCTAAACCTCTTGTGAAGTATTTCAAGAATTAAGATCAGGACTAAGTTCTTCTCTACATACAAAGCATCTTTAATATATAGTACTTTGTAAACACTTGGACAAGAAATTCATCTGAGTAAAGTGATGAACGAAGTTGAACATAAAAGAGGCTAATAACAGGACTTTAGTTAAAGTTAGTTGTTAAACATATATAAAAAGATAACACAGGGTTAAAGGCAGAATTGTACCCAAAATCAGAATATATTCCATATTCCATACATTCCTCTTCCAGTTTTCAAATTGGACAAAACAGAAACTTCAAATTTAGCCATCTCACTTCTTTTCCATTCCCTCCTCTCCTTCCCTGAAGTTTCTCTTTCTTCTTTTCTTGTCTTTACCCAAAAGCTCCATCTCTTCTACACTTCTCTTTTCATTCTTCTTGCATCGTTTTTGTGTGTGAACTGTGGCATTTATTGACACATGGGGAGTTGGGACATAGTTTACTTCTTCTTAGACATACCAAGGACGCGACCACTGCGACCAATGGCCTTGGTGTACTTGCCACGGACACCCCAGAAGCGCCTGAAACCACAGTGAGCCTTGTTCTTCTTCTGCCTCTCAAGAACCTCTCTCAGCTTGTTGTCCTGAACGTTAGCAAGGAACTGACTGTAATTGGCATCCTTTTCGTCCTTTCTTCTTTGCATTTCTTTCCTTCTGAGTTCATTGAACTCTTGGTGTGATGGGATGGTCTCACACCTATTTGTAGAGCTGGAAGACTCTCCGTACTTGGTCAGACTTGTCTTTGTCTCACCGAGATGCGTTTCTCCCTTTACCATGACACCCTCTCTGTCCTTATCTACCCTTCTCACTACATCATCCTGTTCTATTTTCTCCACAGCATTTTCCTCTTCTTTCAATGATGAATACCTGATGGGCAAAATATAGTCATGATGAAACACACGGAATTTGCCTAATTTCCGACATATCTCTGGAGTCTGCTGTTTCTCTGTTATCAAAACAACATCATACCGTCTTGTTCCATCCACATCCTCTCTCCTGTGTGCATCTATCTCCTGTCTTCTCTCTATCAAATCATCATCTCTTCCTGTATCTGCCTTTCCTACATTTTCCTTTCTTCTGACCGCAACATGTTGTCCCTGTCCTTTATTTCCATCAACACCGTGATGATCATCTCCACTTGTCTTTATTTGAACATGCTCTCCAACCTCTGTAACCCCATCCTCTCGGAGTGAACCGTGAACTTGGTTGGTTCCATGGTTCTCACGATCTGAAGCATGTGCTTTGCGGGGGAAGCAAAATGAAAGACATCAGTGATACAGTTTCAAGGCAATTGATCAAAAGAGCACAGTTCATAAATAGTTCATAAATGAACTTACATTTCCTGTACACCAGTAGATAAGCACTCCAAGAACTAGAGAGAGAATCATTTGTTATCATACGTATTTAATTACTAACTGGAACGCCTGTTAATGTTCTGGTTCATACATTTGGCGATAAACTTTGGATACATAACTGGAAACACAAACACACGTGAAAAACAACATACCTGTCAATCAGTGGAGCTGGTTGGACCTGTAAGGGAGGAGCAGCAATGCGTCAAAATTAAATAAATAGAATACATTTCCAATGGCCTTAGATAAGATTCTGACGGAGTAGCATGGCATTTTTGGTGATTCCCCACCAAATATATGCAAATATGAACTATAATCATATCTGTTCTTGAAGTGATAACCCTTGTCTGATTCACTCCAGCGGTGATTTTATCATGTCAATCTTGGTGGGCAAAACAACCAATTTGTTTAGATGCAGGCCAGCGAAACCACTGCATAACTCTAAAAATGCATAAAATGCACTATAACGGTGACCAGAAACTGTTAGGGTCTACATCAAGCTGTCCCAACAGTGGAGCTTATGGCTGACTTGCTTACAGTTACGGCTATGGGTTCCGCTAGTGGAACGTTTCGACCACAGCCAGTGAAATTGCAGAGCGCAAATTTTTAATTTTTAATATTTGAAATATTTAACTTTCATACAATCACAAGTGCAATACACCAAATGAAAGCTTTACTTCTTGTTAATCCAGCCACCGTGTCAGATTTCAAAAAGGCTTTAAGGCAAAAGCAAACCATGCTATTATCTGAGGACAGCACCCCATCAAACATACACATGACAATCATATTTCAACCCGCCAGGCGCGACACAAAACTCAGAAATAACGATATAATTAATGCCTTACCTTTGAAGATCTTCTTCTGTTGGCACTCCAATATGTCCCATAAACATCACAAATGGTCCTTTTGTTCAGTAAATTCTGTCGTTATATCTCCAAAATGTCCATTTATTTGGCGCATTTGATTCAGAAAAACACCGGTTCCAACTCGCGCAACATGACTACAAAATGTCTAATAAGTTACCTGTAATCTTGGTCCAAACATTTTAAACAACTTTCCTAATACAACTTTAGGTATTTTTTAACGTAAATAATCGATCAAATTTAAGACGGGATAAACTGGTTTCAATAGCGGATAAAAACAAAGTGGAGCGAGCTTTCAGGTCATGCGCCCCAACCACAACAGTACACTTGGCTATCCACCCAGATAGGAAATGGCTACTTCTTCATTTCTCAAAGGAAAAACATCAACCAATTTCTAAAGACTGTTGACATCAAGTGGAAGCGATAGGAACTGCAAGCAAGTGCCTTAGAAATCTAGATCCACATAGAAAACTCATTGAAAACACTGTCACCTCAACAACAAAAAATCCTGGATGGTTTGTCCTCGGGGTTTCGCCTGCCACATAAGTTTTGTTATACTCACAGACATAATTTTAACAATTTTAGAAACTTTAGAGTGTTTTCTATCCAAATTGTATGCATATCCTAGCTTCTGGGCCTGAGTAGCAGGCAGTTTACTTTGGGCATGCATTTCATCCGGATGTGAAAATACCACCCCCTAGCCCGAAGAGGTAATAAATATGGTTTCCACTGACTCCTTGTGGATTTGTGTAACTGGATAAGAACCGCGTTATCCTTCAATAATAATGAATGTCAACATGAGTTTGAACCATACACCAACATTATTACATTCATGTTCAGTAAATTCATGATGTTTGTTCTTTTATAATCAACACTTAGCTGTAAGTATAAGCAAGTGCAAGCAAACGAGCTGCGACGAGGTAGGCCTATTCATTCAGCACTTTCAAAATGGACAGCAACAGAAGTTCAGATAGATGTTAGTTCAGATAAATTCAGCAAGATGTTGAGGCCTTAACTTTACTCTTCTTTAAGTCACAACGGAAAAAGAAAGTGAGAGAGAGACACAAACTCAGCGGTTAGCCTACCATTTGAAGTATTTTATTTGGCCTACGTGGTCTAAAAAGGAAGGACAATTCAACTACAAGGATCCACTATTATAGGCAATATACAGATGCACTGACAGCGCATTGCGCAAACAAAACAACCCTCACAATATCAACTGGAATTACAAGGGTCTATTACTGAACTTTTTGTTGAACAAAAGTATTTGAATGAGAAGAGACTGTCACTGGCAAACATGGTTACGAGAAGGGGATACTATAATATACTGTTGTTGGGTCTGTAACTTACAGACCCAACAACATTATATACTATCCCCTCCTCGTGGAGAAAAGCACCTGAGCTAATTATAACACACAAAGTAAGCAAAACAATTAAATGCATAATTCTAACATTGCCTAAAATTATGAATAAGATACTAATGAGATAGACCTAATGTAAGCAATATAACAATGCAGATATACAAACTATGGCGGACAGAACGATAAGTGCTTAAGAGGCAAGCTGTAATTTCGATTAAGACATGAGCGAGCTGAGATGGAAGTAGTCTATATGCCGCCTATTCCTCCAGCACTTTTGAAATGGACTGCGACATAATTCAGAACATGGGCCGTTCTTACAGTATTCTCCCTGTACACTAAGTCCCAACAGTAGGCTAAATTAACGGGGGCACATAAGAAGACAAGTAAAGCTCTTACAATGGAGGCACGTAGGCAGACAATGAAAGCTGTTACAATATTCAATGATGACATTTCTCTAAAACAGGCCATAGGCTACATATACGCCACTAAGGCAGAACAGTTGTACAAACAGGCCCTGCAGTGCTGCCTCACAACTGCCACACAATTTAATGCATGCTATAATTCTGGCAAGCACGTACCTATTCTCCTGTTGTTGGTTGTGAAGGTTGATAGCTCATCTATATGCGGTGTCTAGCTGAGCCACAGTTTGATTTCCCCAGCAATCCGAGTTTAACAGCATTGTCTATATGTGATGCACAATTCTCATGTTTTGAGAGAGACAGATGTTTTAAATTCTTGAACCCAGACTTGGACCACACACCCTCCCCACTGAATAGCAGGCAGGGGAAGTAAAATAGGGATTGCTTTGAGATGCCAAACCATTCATTGTTGAATTTGCGATTTCCGTGTTGTTGTGAAATGTTTATGTCCAAAGACGTTTTATCCTTAATTTCTCTTCAAATGACAAGGATTGAAAAGGATGTGCCAGTAGATTGTCAACATGATTCATAATGATGACTGCTTGCCAATCTTGCAAGCTAAGATTTTGAAAATATGATGTTGACATAATCAGTCTAATCAAAGCTACGGTAGATAAAACATGATATGACGTCCTTTTACCAGTGGCCAATGACCTTGAGCCTTCTTGGATGGGCAGTTCTAATATAACTCCATGGCAGCACCCAAGGGGCTTGAATTTTCTAGCTCTCCCTGTAGAATTTGCAGTGACATAGTGTCCCCTTGAGTGGACACTGAGTAACACTGAGCCAATCACGGCACAGCTAGAGAACATTACCAACCCCTACGCTCCGTATTTTCCGCTGGCTGCCCCACCACCACAGAAATCACTTAGCTAGGCTGAAACACCTACATTTTGGAGCTGCCTTCCTCAAGAAAGAAAAAAAATAGACCATGTTTGTATGCGGCTTTATTAACTCAACGATTTTTTGTTTTTACATTGTTTGCAAACTGACATCTGACACGTATTAATGCCACCTGCCCTGAACAGCGGGTCGCCACTGATTCACTCACAGAACCAAATAAAATGGCAAATACAATTTATGATATTAGAAAAATGATGGTATAGGCTGTATTCAATTAAATAAATAAAATAACATTGCCTACCTTTGTAACGTATGAGTCATTGAACTCATACCAGTTATGATCTTCAAAGGACTTGATCTTAGCAGTGTAGTGTCCACATCCAAGACTTCCGAAATGGTCCACAATCGCATAGAGTTCATATTCACATTTCTGTTCAGATAAATCAAAATACATGCCATTAACTGAACTACAGATGTAAAAACAGACATCACTAAATATTTTATTTTTCTGATGGGCAATAAAGTAAAGGCAATATACAGTACAACAGAATTATCCGTTTAATTTAGTATGGCTACATTGCGAAGCCCTAAATGTAGACTTGTATGAGAACAGAACCTGTTGAATAAAGGTTTTGTAAGTAGTCTACCTCTGTTTGTAGTGTGTGAGGAACATCCACGCAGCAGTTGATTTTGACATATGACATGCTGTAGTAGTCAAATTCAAACCGCTTGAGGAGCAGAGTAAGAATTTCTGGGTGATATTCCATCTTGCATTCCTATAGGTGACAGAGGGAGGCATTGTAATACAATATCTTCTTCAGTGAAAAGCTTGACATCCATTTTTGAGAAGCCTTTGGTGCAATAATTAAAGCTGCACTAAGCAGAAATGCTCCGCCATTTCCTGGTTGCTAAAATTCGAATAGGTTGCCTAATTTCAGTTTATGTTTCAAAATAAGCACGTATAGCGTAGAGAATAATTGTACCACCTAAACTACTGTGAAATACTGTATTTTTTCCATTACCAAAAATATTGTATTTTCTGTTTGAAGTTGGTGTACAAAACTGAAAGTAAAAGACATGAAAACTAAACTTAAGAACAGGAAGCATATTAATAGTGCCCAGAACTACCGCTTCTTAGATATGATTTCAATGAGAAGGACATATATATATATATATATATATATATATATATATATATATATATATATATATATATATATATATATATATATATATATATATATATATATTATCTTTCATTTGGTATACTAAATGAGATTCTAAATGTCACTACTCACAATGGTTGCATCTAATTTCTTTTCACATTCATCACAGTACATCTGGTTTTCCCCTGTGACAGATGAAGACTTGAAGAACTCCTTAAAGCCGTCTTTCTGAAAACACAGAAACAAAAAATGTTATCTTTCTCCAACAACTTGATATTCTATCCATGAATTAGTTTTTAATGTCATATTATATCAACTTATAATATTAACTACAATACCATGATCATGAAAACTGAGACAAAAAGTAGAGTAAGCCTACACACATGCCAAATTACGACATAATGCATTCCCACGACAATTATGCTAATATTGAATAACAATAACGTAGGCTATGGCATTTAAAGTGTTGGTTAGCCCTGTCATGATCATATTTGCCATCATAAAACAATGTTTTTTGCTTTAGGTTAAGATATATTTTTCCTACCACACTGTAGGTTTTGTAAGAGTCAGAGGGATCTGCTATTGAGAGGGGCAGTGTCCAAAATGGACCAAATCCATCACTCATCACATGTTTTCCTAAACAGGTAGTGATGTGCCTCAATTGTCCTTTGAAGATCTGGAGACAAACTATTGTCAGTCTTGTCATATCATAACTTATAAACATTGCATGGTTAGCTATCAGGTTTTGCCCAAGATGAGGTAAATAAATGCAGTAGCCTACCTTTGACACTTCAGGATTGACCATGCCTAAAATCTTCTCAAAATACTCAGCCGCATCACATTGCTTGTATACTGGGGGGGAGGGAGGGGGGACGAAGACAATGAAGGGTCTTCTACTACAAATAACTACAAACACTATACTTAATACTACATAACATCACAAGCTGTACATCTAACAAAGTTGCAGAATTTTTAAATGTATTATTTAGCAGCTAAGAAAGCTCAACTCACCATCATCAATGCCTAGTATTGATGAGATGCCCTTTGTGTTAGTTTCAATTTCACGTAAAGTTGTAAACAACTTTTTCAGCTGAAGATCAACAGTGTCTTCTTCTTGAGGAGGCCTATTACTGTAAAAAAAAGACTGATTTTGTTAAGATATACAGTATATAAGATGTTTAGTATTAATCTCAGTGTACTGTGTGATGATAATGTTTCAATAGTATGACTCAGAGACATGTATTTAGTTAGATACATGGCTCTGGTAAGACTCAATCTATTTCTAATACTTTCACGGAGATACAGTATCCTTGGCACACAGAGTAAGAATGGAAAACCTTTCAACAGCCTCTCTGAATTCTTTAGTCATGAAGAGGACCTGCAGCACACTGTTCAAATAACACGTTGCCCCTTGATTATACAGGCCATGGTGTTCTGAAAGGAATAACGTTGTCAATTAGTGCTCAAATGATAAGATACAGATATAGCTGCATTGTGTTGTACTGTACATACAGTAAATCACATACCTGGTCCTGGGGTGGGAAGTATGCTTTTGAGCCTCGGTAGTGTCTTGTTGAAATGTTCAGCTCCATTGTTTACAGTAGTTTTCTCAGTCCAAATAAACGCCATAGAACACCCACTTAATGACCTGGAAATGTAAGATTTGATAAAAAATGAATTGCTCTCAAGATTTCCAACACCAGAATGTTTCCACTTGCATTGATAGGCTAATGAAAGAATGCAATGGGATTATCAAATCAAATGCAACATTTCTATTTGTCAGTTGAGTTATCCAAAAGTGTTTCTAGTTTGTTTAGTTAATAGAGCAATACAAGAAAATCGAATGTAGGCTAGACTATACATATAATTCAATCCAAATGTACCGATTTATTCGTGTATTCTTGTAGCCGAAAAGCGTCCCTTCGAGTTGTCACCTCTAAAGAAAAACAACGACGTTGAACCGGCTTCACTTTCGATTTCTGCTATTCCTATTAGTATCACAATATAACAAATATGAACGCCTTTTTTAAATATTGCTTTTTAGCAAAGTTGTCCTTGTGAAGGCACACTCAGAAAATAATTAAACGTTGAATTGTTTTTCAATCACATCAAACGAAACTTTATCGTTAAAGGGGCAATCTTCGATAGATACATACATGTTTGGACTTAATTTAAGATATATAGGCTTGGCTCTATGATTCTTGAAGAATATAACTTTAAATGCATGAGTTGATCAGATAATGCAATGTATAATCGTATATTGAATCATTATAGTAAGGTTTCAGGCGGCCCACCTAGTGTTTCTAATCACTATTGGACACACTGACAACTTTATGTTTCTGCATTAATTCTCTGCATGGACGAAAATAAATGAATAAATAGTCAACCAAAATATTTAAATATGGATACTGTAACTGTTATTTTTCCAAATGAATGAGTCAGAGAGAGAGTCCAGAATTGGGAGAACATTCATTTATTGTTGAATATTGTTGTTGTTGAAGACTTCCATACAGTGAAGTCACAGATAAAATAAAAATGAATTGAGAAGTTCTGGTAGCAGGTTCAGAGAATAAACTAAATGCTTTCTGGCCACATGTTGTTTATATTTTGTTTAAAAAAGAGCCCATACATTTATCAACATCAGTTCCTTCCTGTGGTTTGGCAATGGGATTGGCAGTGAGATTAATATAACAAGACTACAGTATTAAAAAGACATCAAAATGCAGGCAGAGATTCTCTCTTCTCTCCAATCGTCAATGTGTCCATCCCCCAGGCACCCTCATCACTAGCTGAATGACAGACTGGTTCTGGATCCCATATGAGGAGAGCACGGATGAGTCCTCCAGCTGCTTGTTTGTGAAGATCAGTCGCAGGGTCTCCAGATTGTCCCCTAAAAAGGTCAGATGTTTTAGTCAATACAGTTGATAACTAATAGAATTTCCTTAATCACTGCTCAACCATTACCCCCGAAATTAAATTCAATACTTAATTTAGTTAATAATCGAATTACATTTAATTAAACTCTCATAATGATTGATGATTAATCATTCCACTGTGGAATGAATATCTCTCTACCTGAGTTCCCCGGGAGTCTTTCAGAAATTTTATTTTTCAGTTGCAGTACTGTCATACTGTTCATTTGTTCTTCCGTATTGCTCACGTCTATTACCATTTTCTCCCCTCTGAATCCAATCACGATGACCTGGTAGATCTTTCCCATGGTTATGAATGTGCGTGAGCTGCTCAGGTGTCCGAGTTTTTCTGTCAATTGGTGTAACTGTTTGTATGTGAGAGAATAAGGAAGGCAAAATGCTCCTCCTTCTCAGAAGCACATGACAAATAATAAACAGACCTAACTTTTGAGTACAGAAATTAAACTGAAAGTAGGTACAGTGACTTGGGATCTCAGGGGAATTCCATCAAACTAAATGAACAATAAACACGTTTGACTCAATACATGTGGTGACTGAGATCCGCCAGCTGATACAGGTTTATCTGCATTACAACGCTGCAAATGTTATGAGAACATCCTCAAATGAATGCAGTCAACGTCATTTACCGTATATCACGTGTCTTCTTGAAACTTGAAAGTGAAAGCTTCTGGTGTTGAATAACAAGTCCAAGGGATAAACAAGGGCTTAGAGTTACTCACGGCGGGAAATTTTATTCCGTGAACGCGGTCCAGGCAACGCATTCATTCAAGGGAGAGCACACCTGCCTCCGGTGGTTATATCATCGTCCCCCGGGTGAGTGTGAAGAAGTAGGATTACTGTACAAGACAGTGAAGATAGAGAGCAACACGATGACAACCCAACAGCAGGAGGGAGAAAAGCAATATGACCCCGGAGACACCACGCTCAAGTTCGTCAACCGACAGGACGATTTAGATCGTAAGCAATCCATTTAATCAATAAACCAACATTATCCAGGTAAAATAAAAGAAGAAAAAATGTGGTATTCATTATTACTTAGCCCCAACTAGTCAATGTCCTCTTCGTTCCTGGAGGAAAATAGTCAGTGGTGTAATGTGCGTAGGTAAAAATACTTTAAAGTACTACTTAAGTAGTTTGTGGTATCTGTACTTTACTTGACTATTTATATTTTTTTAACATCTTTTACTTTTACTCCACTACATTCTTAAAGATAATGTACTTTTTACTCCATACGTTTTCCCTGACACCCAGAAGTAGCTACTCGTTGCATTTTGAATGCAGGACAGGATAATGGCCCAATTCACGCACTTATCAAGATAACATCCCTGGTCATCCCTACTGCATCTGATCTGGCGGACTCACTAGCCTTTGATCTGGCGGACTCACTAAACACAAATGTTTCGTTTGTAAATTATGTCTGAGTGTTGGCGTGTGCCACAAGTAAATCGTGCCATCTGGTTTGCTTAATTAATATAAGGAATTAGAAATGATTTCTACTTTAACGTTTGACTACTTAAGTATATTTGAGCAATTACATTTACTTTTGATACTTTAATTATATTTAAAACCAAATACTTTTTGACTTTTACTCAAGTTGTATTTTACTGGGTGACTTTCACTTTTACTCGAGTCATTTTCTATTAAGGTATCTTTACTTTTACTTAAGTATGACACTTGGGTATTTTTTCAACCACTGAACATGTTTTTCAGAGTTTCTCATTGTTACATTTCCTCGTTTTGTTCTCAGCCCTAGATGATGACACTGAGACTCTGAAGGCAGAGATGTCCTGTGGTCATGCGGTAACCCCGGAGTCACTGACCGGATGGTGTCGCAGCCTACTGGACCAGGTAGGCCTACTCGCTATTCCTTAAAGGGGCAATCTGCATTTGAAATAACAACAAAGCAGGCACCCTCCACTGTTTCGGTAAAAAGCTGATGGGTTGGGCTGGAGAAATGAAACCTTTCCCAAATTCATAAACAGAGCTATGGATGAAAGGACTGACCATGATATCAGAATTATAGTTTTAACCATGTTCTGAGGTTGTACAGTGTTTATTTACATTTACTTTGTTCACAAACATTAGAGTAAATCAAGCGTAAATGTGGGGTTCTGATGGGGTATGACCAATGATGTGTATAAACCCTGGATGACTGACAGGGGGAACTGTGTTGAAGCCACCTTGCAGCCACCTTGATACTCCTCCTGAATTGTAAAAAATATTTAGGAAACTACAGAAATGCATTTATTATTGTTTACATGTGTTTTTGACACGTTTATTTTATTACAGACACCTTAATGCATACTTTTTAATTATATTATGTGAGTTTAACAAAAAAATAAAAATATATCTAAAAACATTTTCCTTAAAGTATATATTTTTGGTACTAATTTTATTGGGGGAAAAAAACTTAAATACATGTCATTTGTCCTACAGCATTTAATTTAAATACTGTAGGATTCCGTTAATTCCTATGGAGGACTGCTCCTACTTGGGAGTGGCAATATTCCCAACCGGTGGCTTCAAAGTCTCTCAATGGCCCAAGCATAGCATCAGCATTGGGTATGACAGTTGAACTAAGCTCATATAATGAGTGTACAAAACATTAGGAACACCTTCCTAATATTGAGTTGTACCCCCTTTTCCCTTAGAGCAGCCTCAATTCTTTAAGGCATGAACTCTACAAGGTGTTAAAAGTGTTACACAGGGATGTTGGCCCATGTTGACTCCAATGCTTCCCATGGTTGTGTAAAGTTGGTTGGATGTCCTTTGGGTGGTGGACCATTCTTGATACATACGGCAAACGATTAAGCATGAAAAACCCAGCGGCATTGCAGTTCTTGGCACAAACCGGTGTGCCTGGCACCTACTACCATACCCTATTCAAAGACACTAGAATCTTTTGTCTTGGCACACATACACAATCTCAAGGCCTAAAAATCCTTATTTAACCTGTCACCTCCCCTTCATCTACACTGATTAAAGAGGATTTAATAAGTGACTGTCACAAACCGGCTCAAAGCCCGTAACAAAGGGAGACAACGTGGAGATAAGGAGTAACAAAATATATATTTATTAACTAAAGCAACTAAGGAAAATATACAATGGTGTGTGTAATCAGTAATCAGTAGTGTAAGTGAGTGTTTTGCATGCATGAATGTGATAATGCAGGGTGTTGAAAGGTGCCAAAGCAAACAAACAAAAGGCCACCAAGAACCACAACACAATCTACAAAGGTGTCTGCATGGCAAAAGTCTCTTCCATGAATGGGGAAGAGGTCTATTTATCCTGGGAGACACCTGGCCCAGGTGTTTCCCATGAAGCTGACGACTCTCCCAACTCCGCCCACCGGCATCCTAATAAGGAAACAAGAACAAAGACAGAATACTGCAGACAGAGTAGGAGGGTCGTCACATGACCTCAATAAGGGATCATAGCTTTCACCTGGATTCACCTGGTCAGTCTATGAGTATGGTTACATGCACACAATAATGCGATCATTGTGGATAGTCAGATTAATATAATAGTTAGATTACAACGTTTACATGCTTTGCAAGAATAACGGTTTCCCTAATAATCCGGTTTACAAAGACACATCTTAAATCGAGCTGCCTAATGGCACTGATAAACGCAGAAAATCAGCAATCAAAAAAACGTTCTACCTCAGCTACCATGTTATTTTTGGGAAGCATATTTGATTCTGAGTTCGAACATATAAAGTTTGTATGTGAAAACTACTTCTAAAACCCACATACATTCAGTTGTTCTGAATTCCCTTTATTCGCTATAAAGTGGGAGGCTTGCTCGGCTGGCACTACCACATGCGCAGATCAAATACACCGCTGAAATGCCAATTAAGGTGTTCAAGTGTCCTAATCATTCAAAAGCTTTTGGTTTCATTTATTTATTGTCACTGGAGCCCACCGGTGTAACTACTATACTGCTTGCTAACTGTACACTGTACTACATGATTGTAGCATGTTTACTAACGCGTTAGTTCTAGTAGCTATGTTGACTTGACGTTAGCTAATATGGTGACAACAATGTAGGCTGTGTGTAGCGGTTAGCGGTTATGATACGAAGGTTTAGCTTGGAAAGTTTTTTTTGCCTGGTCACAGACCCATGTGTTGTGCACTGAAGTCCCCAAGTGAAGGGAAAGGTGAGAGGAGGAGAGTGTGTAGCTGCAAGAAGGAATTATACAACGAGCAAAATTATCATGCTGTTTGTATATGGTTACTATGAAAGTGAACTGTGTTTGCTTGTGATCGGGGACGTATTCATTCTGCCGATTCTGTTGAAAAACGTTTCTTAAATGGAAGCAAACGGAACGAAACAGGGATAAACATACCTGAGTTTGTCCAATAGAAACTATAATTTGCAACTTTTGGACTAATGATTACACCCTAGATCAGCTAGATGCAGGCAAACTTGTGCAAGGCGATATTGAATATGTCAATAGCCCTATTCGCACCGGACTAGTATTACTATAGAACTTCGCTTATGTAATTACCAGAGTATGTCAGTTTTACCAAGATTCGGATGGGATTAGTTTTACTAAACTGCCCCTGTTATCATTTTTTTTCCATCATTCAAAATTGACCGTTATGACGGAAGCCTGGAGGCTCTTCTAGGCGTGAAGGTATTCCAAGTGTCTAGGGATAGCCTAATGTTGACCTAATGGCCTTCAGTTGAGAAAGTCAAAATAAGAATGCATATCAATGAGAATCATGAACTGTAATCTATGCAGACATTTAATGAACTGACATATTTCGCAATTTATCAATTCATTGGCACAATATCGTCCACTTCATCTTTTTAAGAGAGAAGTACGGCACTAGGACTGTTGATATGTAACAAAACAGATCTTTCATCTGTAGGCTATGTGCATAGCGCTTTGTTTTAAGTGTCAATTTGGTCCCATGTTCTTACCCCAACTGGGTGCAGCACCTGTTAAACTCTGTAATATCCCTCAAAACGCAGGGATGACTGACATGGCAGATTCAGATGGGACTAAAATGACAAATGTGGTCATTTGTGCTCGTGCACATAATTACATTACCTGAGCTCCCCCATTAAAAGTTACCCTGTCCGAATAGGGCTAATGTCTGTCACCTTGATTCCTCAAATTTCTCTCGACCTGTGTTGTAAACTTTCATTCAATTGGCTAGGTTGTAACAACCTCATGATGGGTACAGGGAACATTTTGAGTATCAGGTAGTAGCCTAAACCTGTCGATGTTACATTGAGCTAGGTTAATGGACTATGAATGACAGTCATCCAATATGCTGTAATAGAAATAAGGCCATGCTCATAAAACATTTTATCGTCTCCCCTCATCTTAAATGAGCCGACCTCCACTTCGGTGCATGTAAACGTACTCTATGTCATGGAAAGAGCATGTGTCCTTAATGTTTTGTATACTCCGTATATATTAGGCCAAACCTACTACAGTGAATTTAGGCAACCACCACCTGTGCAATGCATAAATGCTTTTGTCTGACACACGTTTTGTACCAATTAATTGAAGTTGGACATTCTCATTTTTGGAATGGCAGGTTCACTTTCTCACCCATAAACGCATGCCAAGTGCAAGTGCTCTGCCCAGCGGTTCACATCAGCAAGATGTGGGGCCTTTTCATTAGGTGGGATGTCTGACATGGATAGGTAAAATAATGATTATAATCACATTTCCTCAATTTAAATATTAGACCAATGGAGACACCTATACATTTGGCAGCCAAGCATGAGTAATCCTTGTAGCCTTTTATCGTCTAGACATGATGTTAAAATATCTTCGCGCCTAGAATAAAAACCACCAGGTTTCCATCATAGACTCAATTGAATTTAAAAAATATATATTAAATTACAGGGGGCAGTTTAGAAAAATGAACCCCATGCAAATCTTCCTCTGGAATAAGGCACATGTTTGGAAAAGAATTACATAACCAATGTCTCTAGTAACACTATAGCTGTCTCTCTCCAACCTTCAAACTTTCCATGTCAGGGCGCCTTTGCATAAAACATCTTCATTTTCTACAATCAAGACAAGTTAGCCAAATTGCTTCAGAACATAATAAACCACGTTTCGTGTAGTTACCTTTTGCCTTAACTTGTTCATATTACTTTCTAGTATGTCAAGCTAGCTTACAAAGTAGCTACAGCTAACTAGCCAGCTAGCTTTGTAGCCATGGATTGTGTACCTTCCATTGTTTAGATAAGTAGCATAAGTGTCCTTATGACCTCATAGTGTGGAATTATAATAATAAAAAATACATGCACTGCACCTTTAAGAATCAGTGGGTATATAGGGCCTATCATTTATCATAAATTAATATTAAATAGGTGGACATAGAGCTGAACTAACCATATTAATCGAACAAATGATATATTTTAATATGAATTACATCATGCATATTAAATATATTGCACTATTTTGATATCCAATGTCCATCCATTTTCCTTGAAAACTTTTCTTCTTTGTCCTCCTAGAGTCAGTTCAAGTTTTTGTGCCCTGCACTTGAGGATGGCACCTTTGTGAAGTGTGGTGCTGAGTGGTCTTACCAGGAGGTACGTAGGCTGGCTGTTCTGACCACTGAGGAGATGGAGCACTTCGAGAAGACCATGGCAGCTTTGGCTGCTGCCACATACTGTGAATACAAATCAGTGAGTGCATGTCTCATTGTTCAAATGATTTATTTGCAAGCTTTTTTTTTAAAACTTCTGTATAGATTATTATTATTATTTTATTTATTATACCTATATTTTATCAGGGAGTCATACTGAGACCAAGGTCTCTTTTTACAGATGAGCCCTGAATTACATAAATGACAGAAAATACACACATCAATATAAATACATAATGCAAGCAGAAAGAAAGAAAGACATTCATCAGTAATAATGTCCTCAATCAGCTTTCTGAACCTAGAACAGGCCTGGGCAATTCTTCTCCATGGAGGGCCACATTACAATATATTTTGGCCATTGCGGGCCAGAATCATATTACGGGATTATACATCATGTGTATGACTATGTTGACAGATATATCTACTGTAAATCACATCCAGATATGCCACTTATTTTCCTTTTTTGACATGCACAGAAATAAACCCCATCCATGTTCTCCTTTTGGTAGGTATTTTCATTATTAAACATGCAATGAACTACACTGAGTGAAAAGTACACTGTGCATTCAGCACCACGGACAGAACTCGTCAACGGGTATGCGCAAAAACACAAGAAAGAGAGAGAGCTCAACATTACATTTAAACAACTCAAGTGTGAGGAGTGAAGTCTCTGATGGGCATTGACTAGAGCAGTGAAGCCAGGTATAGTTTCTGACGTCGCTATGCACAGGACTGCTGAGAGGTAAGAGTCAGTAAGAGATGATCTTTGCCTTGACTTATTATATTTCATCACTGGAAATGTCTGTTCACATACATAGGTTGACCCAAACAGTACAAACATCATCTGAGCATGACTCCTAATCATGGGAAAGTTTTGTTCATCGAGAGATGCATAGAACCTCGTCAGTGACATTGTTTTGAATAGTTCTCCAATCACTGCAGAAGATCGATAAGCTCAAGTTGCAGGTCAGTGGAGCGTTATCCACATTGAAGGTGAAAGGAGATGAAACTTAAAGCATGTCATTTTCCAACACTTTGAAATCCTCAAAACGACGAGGAAACTCACCGTTCAAAGCACACAGCAGTGATGTATACTTCTCCCGCTGGTCATCTGATAAGGAACAGACTAGTAGTGTAGAAAGGTGGGTGAGATTGTGGGCTTCTACTTGGCGGGTCAGGAGGAATAATTTTCCCTTGAAGGCTTTGACAAGGCTGTACATCTGATGTGTAAAAAGGCCCTTCCCTTGTAGTTTGGAATCCAGTTCATTCATGAGGGCCATGATGTCCATGGTGAAGGCAAAATCAGCCAACCATTCTTTATCTTGCAGTTGAGGGAAATCCACATATGTTCCTTTCATTTTCCAAAACTCAGCAATCTCTGACTTCAGGCTCCACACCAAACTCAGACATCTCACGTTTGTGTGGTAAGGACATTTAGAAAATTGTTCCACAAATAAGGTGCAAGAAAACTAAAGGCTGATTTACCTAACTCAGTTGAGACCAAAGGAATTTACAGCGTTAACCATCCCAGAGACCGGGTGTGGTAACACGTATGTCTAAAGTTTAGTAAAGATGTTAGGTACATTGGGACATTTTGTAAAAGGGCTTTATAAATGAAAATATAGCAATGTATCAACCAATGTATCAGTGGGCCAACCAACTTTCTGGTAGAGAATGCAGTGATGAGTACTAAACTTTTTGCGCGTAATAAAGTGCAGTGCACTGTGATAAACTGCATCTAATGGCTTTAATGGAGTGGCAGTAATAATAAGGCATAATATACATACAACTACAGAGCTATGAACAGGTGGGTGGGGACAGATCACCTCTTAAAACCTCTTTGGGCTGCAATCCCGTTCACGGGATGATATGACAACAGCCAGTGAAAGTGCAGGGTGCCAAATTCAAAACAACAGAAATCTCATAATTAAAGTTCCTCAAACATAAATGTATCTTATATCGTTTTAAAGGTTTTCTTATTGTTAATCCCACCACAGTGTCCGATTTCAAATATGATTTACGGCGAAAGCACCACAAGCGATTATGTTAGGTCACCACCAAGCCACAGAAAAACACAGCCATTTTCCCAGCCAAAGAGAGGAGTCACAAAAAGCACAAATAGAGATAAAATGAATCACTAACCCTTGATCATCTTCATCAGATGACACTCATAGGACTTCATGTTACACAATACATGCATGCTTTGTTTGATAAAGTTCATATTTATATAAAAAAATCGGAGTTTACATTGGCGCGTTACATTCACTAGTTCCAAAAACATCCAGTGATTTTGCAGAGCCACATCGATTCAACAGAAATACTCATCATAAATGTAGTTGATAATACAAGTTATACACATATAATTATAGATATACCTGTCCTTAATGCAACCGATGCGTCAGATTTCAAAATAACTTTACAGAAAAC
The DNA here is from genome assembly GCF_018296145.1 of Oncorhynchus tshawytscha. Lineage (NCBI taxonomy): Eukaryota > Metazoa > Chordata > Actinopteri > Salmoniformes > Salmonidae > Oncorhynchus > Oncorhynchus tshawytscha. Next base: position 60,320,834 of record NC_056437.1, on the reverse strand, counting down.
GCAAACCATGCAATAATCGGAGACGGCGCTCAGAACAATCAAGTCAAAATAGCCACCATGTTGTAGTCAACATAAACCATAAATTACATGCTAAATATTCCCTTACCTTTGATGATCTTCATCAGAATGCACTCCAAGGAATCCCAGGTCCACAATAAATGCTTGATTTGTTCGATAATGTCCGTTATTTATGTCCAATTAGCTACTTTTGTTAGCGCGTTTGGTATACATATCCAAACGCTCGTTCTGGTCAGCGTTACGTCGGACAAAAACTTCAAAAAGTTATATTACAGGTTGAAGAAACATTTCAAACTAAGTACTGAATCAATCATTAGGATGTTTTAATCATTAATCTTCAATAAAGTTCCAACTGGAGTATTCCTTTGTGTCTTCAGGATCCATGGAACGCAGGTCGCTATCATGTGAAATGCGCGTGACCAGAAAATGGCTGACTGCCAGACACCTGATTCATTCTGCTGTCATTCAGTCCCACAACGCAGTAGAAGCCTCATTCAAATTTCTATAGACGGTTTACATCTAGTGGAAGCCCTAGGAAGTGCAACTTCATTAATATCTCAAGTGGATTTCAATAGGAACTGTGTTGAGTACATACCAACCTCAGATTTCTCACTTCCTGTTTTGATTTCGCCTCAGGTTGTTGCCTGCCATATGAGTTCTGTTATACTCACAGACATCATTCAAACAGTTTTAGAAACTTCAAAGTGTTTTCTATCCAATACTAATAATAATATGCATATATTAGCAACTGAGACTGAGGAGCAGGCCGTTTACTTTGGGCACCTTATTCATCTAAGCTACTCAATACGGCCCCTCAGCCATAAGAAGTTTTAACTACAGTACATAGGTTTGGTCAGAGATTCTTTACTGTGTTATCCAAAAAAAGTAATTGCACATGTTTTATTCAGCTATATGATCATGAATCTCTGCATGCAGACAGTAATAGCATTTACTAATCTCCCCCTCTTACCCTACCCTCTTTTATAACAGTGCCCTGTCTGCGAAACCTTTGTAGAGAGAGAGGACCTCACCAACCTCAGTGTCCTCTGCACAGTGTGCACTGCAGACAAAGGTCAGAGGTATGAGTTCTGCTGGCAGTGCCTGAAGCAGTGGAAAGGTCCCGCGCCACGCTCTGACCGCTGTGACAACAATGGCTGTATCAACCAGGACCTGGACCTGCTGAAGAACTGTGAAACCACGTCTCTCCCTCAGGTGGCAGGTGTCACCGACTGCCCCTCCATTCGCGCCTGTCCCACCTGTGGCCAACGGGTGGAACACGACAAGACTGGTTGTAAGAATATTCTCTGTCCAAGGTGCAATAAAGAGTTCTGCTTTGTGTGCCTTAAGCTCACGGAGGAGTGCTTGGAGACCAGCTCATATTTCACAGCCTGCTCTGCTGGTGTTGCCCCCAGGCAGACCTCTATACCCACCTGGAATAGAAACTGAAAAATAAGATACCTCTTATTCACTGCATACTGTAAACTCTGCTTTACATTGTCTCCAACAGAACACGTAGGTAGAAATCTTGCTCCACATGTACATTTCCTCTCCATATATTGTACAATGAGAGTTTGTGTGCAGTGCTTCATGTGTAGCATTAGGTTTTATTTTACCATCTTATATTAGAATCTTAGATATTATACAAAGCGAGTTTCATAGTGTGTAGACTCAGAGCTTTATGTTAATTAGGATTTCTATATCATCTTATCATTATTATCATGTTGCTTATGTGCATCATCATGTAATGTAATAAACTACTGACAAAAGTAGCAAACTTCATCTGTTCGATATTGATGTTTTTTGTGCTCCGTAACAATAATGGAAATCAAACGGATGTCTTCATTTCGGGACACAGAGTTTTGAGATCAGAATAATAAAAGGAGGAAGAAAATACCAGTAGCAAACGTCTACCCAATAATATAGTCGTTTACTGGTAAAACAAAACCCTTAAACTCAAAAGGACCTTCATACCGAGCCTGTGCAGATCTTAAGTGATATCTTATCAAGCATTCCATTAGATGTAAAATGACTAGGCTAACACATAATGCATGAAAGATGAGCTTTTAAGCATCAGTAACACGTAGCTTTCAACATACAGTAAATCTAAGGGATATAGAAGTGGAGAAATGCTTTGTTTTAAATCAGTGACAGAGAAATGATTAATAACTGTGTTCATTTTGTGCCACTAAACAATCCTTGACAATACAACAACAATAATCAAATGTTAGAATTACGAACACGTTCAAGGACATTGTAATATCAAAGGGCAAATTCATGGACATAAATGTGCATGGACGAATATTTAAAATATGTATGCTCTTCTGAGACAAATATCAAAAACAGTCTGACAGTGAGGTCTGTAGGCTATGCACTGGATAGGTTATCAGACATGCAGGGACAGACAGTGTAGTGCAGCGATACTCAACTACTAATTGAGAGGGTCCAGTGACACAAATTTCCTAGGTGGCAAAGGTCCGGATGGATATCTTCCTTTTTCGGCGCTTTGGTACAGCATAGTAACAAACGTAGTCGTCTACGACTTAGAAAACATGTTATATACAATTTCAGTGACGCAACATCTACCCATCTGAAGATCTGTTTTGCTTCTCCTGACAACTTTCTCACATTTGTGACCAAGAAGGGGTTTATGGATGAGCAGCAGCAGTTCTCTTCCAACAGTGAAGTCATCAAAGCGTGCCTTGAAGTTATCCACAATTGGCCCAGTGCTGTCCTTTTTAGGGGAGGGTTTGGCCTGCAGGGATGTTCTTGTCCCATCACGCTCTAGCGACTCCTGTGGCAGGCCGGGCGCAATGCACGCTGACACGATCGCCAGGTGTACGATGTTTTAAAAAGTAAACTTAACGTCTATACTGATACACCATACTAGGTACGCACATACACTTCAATCATTACAATATTTGTGTGCACTCTAGAAAACAACATATACTTAGTTTTACACATATTCAATAATAATTTAAGGTCAATAAAGGTTTTCTGCAAAATAATGGATGTAACGGTTTTCCTCTTCCTCTTCTGAGGAGGAGTAGCAAGGATCGGACCAATACGCAGCGTGGTAAGTGTTCATCTTGGTTTTTAATAAGAATACAGAACACTGAACAAAACAATAAACGACAACATGAAAAAACAAAACCGAAACACTTCCGTGTGGAACACAACACTGACACGGAAAATAAACACCCACGAAACACAAGTGGGAAAAGGCTACCTAAGTATGATTCTCAATCAGAGACAACTAACGACACCTGCCTCTGATTGAGAACCATACCAGGCCAAACGCAAACACAACATAGGAAACGGAACATAGACAACCCACCCAACTCACGCCCTGACCATACTAAAACAAAGACAAATCAAAGGGACTAAGGTCAGAACGTGACAGTACCCCCCCCAAAGGTGCGGGCACCGGCCGCAAAACCTGAACCTATAGGGGAGGGTCTGGGTGGGTGTCTGTCCGCGGTGGCGGCTCTGGCGCGGGATGTGGACCCCACTCCACCACAGTCTTTGTCCGCCTCCTCACCCACCTCTGTGGCCTCTTTCGAGCGGCGAAACTCGCTGCCGACCTCGGACTGGGGACCCTAGCAATGGGTCCCAAATGGACGGGAGATTCCAGCAGCTCCGGAGTGAAGGGCGATCCCGGCAGCTCCGGAGTGACGGGCAATTCTGGCAGCTCCTGACTGACGGACGGCTCTGGCAGCTCCTGGCTGACGGACGGCTCTGGCAGCTCAGGACAGACGGGAGACTCTGGCAGCTCAGGACAGACGGGAGACTCTGGCAGCTCAGGACAGACTCGAGACTCTGGCAGCTCAGGACAGACTCGAGACTCTGGCAACTCTGAGCAGGAGGAAGACTCTGGCAGCGCTGTACAGGCGGGAGCACCTGTAGGGAGGAGACGGAGAGACAGCCTGGTGTGGGGGGCTGCCACCGGAGGGCTGGTGCGTGGAGGTGGCACCGGATAGACCGGACCGTGAAAGCGCACTGGAGGTCTGGAGCACCGAGCCTGCCCAACCCTACCTGGCTGAATGCTCCCCGTAGCCAGGCCAGTGCGGTGAGGTGGAATAGCCCGCACTGGGCTGTGCTGGTCAACCTTTGGTGAATCAAAGAGTCACGGATGTTTTATATACGGTACAACACAAATCCAGAAGGCTCGTTCCGACAATAAACAAGAAGCTTTATAGTTCCAAACGAGGCTGTCAAGACAGGTTCGTACTGTAGTACTTCACTAGTACACTGTTATGTACTACTAATGTACTAGTATCTAGGATGTTAAGGCATATCTATGGGGGGGGGGGGACATGTACAAGATATAACACAGTCCCCACAGCATTTAAGGATGCATACACTGACACTGCCATTGTATTTTGTTATGTGAAAGTAGCATTAGTTCAGAATATGTCTCTTGTGAATATTGAGATGGGGTACATATACTGTCTTTCAATTTCTTACACTTTTTTAATAATATTTGTGAGTTGTAGACATGTTCTTCAGAGTTTATAACACAAATACATATTTTGATTTAGTTCAACATTGAGTTGTTTTTTTTTACAAGTAATCTAAGATCTTCACAACCTAATACATATACAACTTTTTTTCATTCACTATAAAAGCCAAACTCTAGGTTTCATTTATGTTGTAATAATGATTTACAAATAAAAAAGTCAATAGATAATTGCATATTATGTATTATATTATTCAGTTATTTTTCATTATTTAGCCTTTTTTCCTAAATTGAGACATTAATAAAAAATGTGTTATCACATCAACATCTTTCAGAATGTACCTGTTTTCAGTATAGAATGACATGTACACAGATTATATTACAACTCTTTGTGTTTTGTCTTAATGATCGTTATTTAGTCAATAGGAAACTCAACATTGTGTTAGTCTGAGAAACATTAACTAGATAGTTGTTTTATGTTTGTGAAACCTTGAAATGTACACAATGAGAAGTGATTTTGTAACAACACATTTTAAACTGTAATTGTAACAGATATATATATCATTGTCTGTTTGAATTAGCGCTCATAAACTGTTTTCATCACTGCCTTGTAAACACATTCTTGTAAGTTGGAGCTACTGTACGTGATTATATGGGGCTGTTGTACAGATTTGAGTACTTGACAAGACGTTGACATTTCTGGGTATGTCTCACCTGTAACATAATAATAATAATAAATATTATGATAATAATAATATTGTTATATATATTTGATATTGCAGGCTAAAACCTAAGGAAAATCCAATCAGGAAGTGCCCCTGTTTTTGAAATCTCTCTGTTCTTATGCATCCCTATTGCCCATTTAAAGGGATATCAACTAGATTCCTTTTTCTATGGCTTCCCTTAGGTGTCAACAGCCTTTAGACATAGTTTCAGGCTTTTATTTTGAAGAATGAGCGCGAACGACCACATTGCGTAAGTGGATAGGTGGGGGCTCTCAGAGTGAGTTGTGCGCAAAAGAGAAAGGCGGCCATTGTTACTCCCTGTCCTAGTGAAAAGCCAACTGTCCCGGTTGATATATTATCGAATAGATATTTGAAAAACACCCTGAGGATTGATTATAAAAAACGTTTGACATGTTTCTGTGGACATTATGGATATAATTTGGAATTTTTGTCTGCATTGTCGTGACCGCTCTTTCCGGTGGATTCCTGGGCATAACCTTGCCCTGGTTAAAAGCAGCGGTTCGTGCGAATGTTTCCATCAATCCACGGTTTCTGGTTTGGGAATGTTTTAATAGTTGCTGTGGGTACGACATCGCCGATGCATTTTCTAATGAACTCGCTCACCGAATCAGCGTATTCGTCAATGTTGTTGTTGGACGCAATACGGAACATATCCCAATCCACGTGATCGAAGCAGTCTTGAAGCGTGGAATCAGATTGGTCGGACCAGCGTTGAACAGACCTGAGCACGGGAGCTTCCTGTTTTAGTTTCTGTCTGTAGGCTGGAAGCAACAAAATGGAGTCGTGGTCAGCCTTCCGAAAGGAGGGCGTGGGAGGGCCTTATATGCGTAGCAGAAGTTAGAATAACAATGATCCAGGGTTTTACCAGCCCTGCAGCCTCAGGATATGTGGTTTCCAGTTTGCATAGAGTGTAACGATTTTCCTCCTCTTCTGAGGAGGAGTAGGAAGGATCAGACCAAGGTGCAGCGTGGTACGTGTTCGGCATTTCATTAAATATAAATGAACACTAAATACAAAGTAACAAAAGGCACAACCGAAACAGCTCCGTCAGGTGCAACATACACTAAACAGAAAATAACTACCCACAAACACCAGGTGGGAACAGGCTACCTAAGTATGGTTCTCAATCAGAGACAATGATAGACAGCTGCCTCTGATTGGGAACCATACCAGGCCAAACACAGAAAAACAGAGAACAAAAACATAGAATGCCCACCCCAACTCACGCCCTGACCAAACTAAAACAGAGACATAAAAAAGGAGCTAAGGTCAGGACGTGACATAGAGTCAAATAAAGTTTGTTCAGGGTCATCGATGTGTATGCTTGGGGGGGAATGTATACGGCTGTGATTAGAATCGAAGAGAACTCTCTTGGTAGATAATGTGGTCGACATTTGATTGTGAGGAATTCTAAGTCAGGTGAACAGAAGGACTTGAGTTCCTGTATGTTGTTATGATCACACCACGTCTCATTAATCATAAGGCATACCCCCCCCCACCACCCCTCTTCTTATCAGAAAGATGCTTGTTTCTGTCAGCGCGATGCATGAAGAAACCAGCTGGCTGCACCGACTCCGATAGCGTCTCTCGAGTGAGCCATGTTTCCGTGAAGCAAAGAACGTTACAGTCTCTGATGTCTCTCTGGAATGCTACCCTTGCTCGGATTTCATCAACCTTGTTGTCAAGAGACTGGACATTGGCGAGTAGTATGCTAGGGAGTGGTGCGCGATGTGCCCGTCTCCGGAGCCTGACCAGTAGACCGCTTCGTTTGCAGCTGTGGTGCTTCAAAGTCCCTGTGATAAGGTTAGCGATAAACTGAAGTCCAAACTGGACAGAACTACACTCTTCTACCATTGTCTTAAATATATTTAATGGTCTCGTTGCAAAAGCTAAATTGTTGCTAGGGAACTTTAAAAAATGCATTTAACCTTTATTTAACCAGGTAGCAAAGATTATAGCAAACACCACAGAAACGGAATTACTTGATGAAAATGGTTAGTTCCGTGCGGCATGTATTTTGACAGGGACAAGCCTTTAGAGGCCACATGGATGACAGTGGGAATTTATACCAGCTTTTGAAACTTAGGGCAGAAGAGGATGATCCCATTTTACCGAAGTGGTTAATAGAGCGTACCACAATGTACACAGGCCCCAAAGCACAGAATGAAATTCTAAACATCATGGCCAATACAGTCATTCGAGGCATTGCAGCTGAGATTAGGTCTCTTCCGATTGTACAATTTTCAGTAATTGTTGATTGTACTCATGATGTCTCTGGTGCGGAACAGGAGAGTGTCTGTCTGCGTTATGTTGACCATGACCTTGTCCCTCACGAGGAGTTTATTGGGCTAAACAGGGTGCCGGAGACAACAGGAGAGGGCATTGCGAAAGTGGCAACTGATGTGTTGTGGAGGTTCAATTTGCCCATGTCTGGCTTACGTGGGCAGAGTTACGATGGTGCCTCAAACATGGCAGGAAAATACACAGGTGCACAGGCAATTGTGAGGAGGCAGCAGCCATTTGCCCTCTATGTGCATTGTGGAGCACACTGTGTAAATCTGATTACACAGGCTGGCTGCTCAGCCTCCCCACTGATCCGGGATTCCCTTTCTTGGGTCCATCAGTTAGGTGTCCTCTATGGCCAGTCAGGAAAGTTTAAGAGCATGTTTGAATCAATTGCCATGTTCAAAGATACAAATCTGACCACCCTGAAACCCCTATGTGCAACAAGGTGGACTGTGCAGAATACTGCTATTAGAGCTGTGCTAGGGCAGTATGAGCGGGTACTAAGCAGCCTAGAGGAGATGGCAAAAGCTGCATCCAAGACAGCTTCAACTGCCAGTGGCTTATTCGAGCACTTCAGCAAAGGCAAGACTGTGTTGGGCCTCACACTTGTCACTGCTGTTCTTGGAGAGCATGAATGTGTAAACATTTCACTGCAGAAGACAACTCAGACTATCTCTGGTATGCAGGCTGCAGTCGAGTGTGTGCAGTCATCTCTTAGGGGCAAGAGAAATGACGAAAGCTACCTTGCACTGCATGAGAAAGCAACAGCATTGATTAACTCTATTGAATCCATTGAGACGCACTCAAGACGATTTGCTGGCAAAGCAGTGGATCACTATAGGGCAGACATTTTTTAAGTGTTGGATGGTGTGGAGGTTCAGTTTGGCGACCGTTTTGACCAGAACAGTCTTAAACGTCCTGCAAAAGTTGGAAAGAGAGCTTCTCACGGGGGTGTTGGATGAGTCTCTAGATCAGTACCCTGAGCTGAACATAGATTCTCTTTCAGTGCAGATCCCTCTCTTTCACAACAAATACCCCTGTAGCAGCAGTGGAGAGGCAGCAGAGGGTTATTTGGGTTACTCATTGAAGTAGTTATTTTGCTTTTAGAACTGTACTTATTTTGAGCTTTTTGTTCTTGTAAAGATGTTGTAGTAGACTCAGGCCAGTGGCACATATTTAATGACTATATAAATGTATCAGAAAAAGGTCAATTAAAAGGTCAATTCAATACGGAGACCAATTTTGTGATGGTTCTCAATGGGGATTATTTTAGACAAGATCACACCATGTTCATTTTATTTACGAAAACTGTGCCTTTGTTGGTATTGCCATCTACTGGCCTTTGTTGGTATTGCTGGTTGTAAGTACAAATACGTGCATACATACTGGACTGATAAGGAACACTGCTATAACTATTATTATTATTAGTATTATAATGATTTAAACATTTGAACAAGTTGGGACAACCCTTCAGTTAACTACTGTACCTATCAATTATCCAGTAGTAGTGATTATGGTTCCACAATATACATTTAACATATTACAAAGTAGGCTATTTGTTGCAGCACTACTTTCGGTGTCCCCCTCAGGAATTGCTCTTGAGAAAATGTCATGTAATTGTCCCCTCCAAAGTTGATAACAGATTTTCGCCCCTGGGGAAAGTGTAACTGCAGGTCACTCCGGGCCTGTGTTAGATTGTGTGACTTCTTGCAAAATACTAGGTACCTGATTAGATAATTATTTAATGCTGCATTGATGACAATTTGGAAAACTCAGAACCTCCAAGTTCAAATTAATGTGTAAGTTATTTGCGTATAGCTTCCTATTGGTTGATTCTGATACTTCCCAAGTGGGCAACTCATGTATTATTGCCACATTCAAGACAACTTGGAAACTCGGAACCTCTGAGTTCAAATTTGCCTAAGTTGTTTGCGTAGAGCGTCTTATTGGTTGATTTTTATATTTTCTAAGTGGGAAACCTGGATCTTAGATTTCTACAACGAGTTTCCAAGTCTGAAATGTTAGAGTATTCGAGTTCCGAGTTGTCTTAAATGTGACACATCTTCCTACAACGAGTTTTCAAGACAGAAATGTTTGAGTTTCCTAATTCCGACACGTCATGAATGCAGCATAACACCAGTGCAAAGTTTTAAGGTCTTATCCTCCAGGATATAAATACAATAAATATAAAGAGAAGGATATTAATAAGGTAGAATATGACAAAAGGCATGTCAGATCATAATGACAGAGAAAGTGAAATCTCATAAAACAAATCAAGGGAACGATCATGGAAAACCTGAGCTTTGCTAAGCTTTGCTTTTTGCTCAGTTCAACTTAATGAATAGTTGATTTCCTGCTGTATTAAATCATGAAAGACTGTGCTATTATGGTCACCTAGTTTCCATCAGTATTATTTTGAATCACATAGGGTTGAGTGCAACTGCAGACACCCGGGGGCCTCAGGGGGCAGCATGCACCCTGACTCTGGATGAGCGGTACCTCATTGGCCCAGGTTTTTAAATCCAGATCAAAATGACCCTGTGTTGTGTTAAATGTGGTCACTCATTTTTGGATGTCATTTTAAGACAAAATGGAAACAAATCTCTAACATATCACATCATGTGCTATTTCCTCTCAAATTATATTTTAGTGGTCAACAATGTGGTTTTTAAAATCTGTATTTTGAATTGTCAATTATTGTATCATTGCAGTGACAATTAAATATTTTATAACTTTCTAACGCTAAGCTACAAAGTTCATGTTGTACTGTATGATCCCATGACATTTGGTAAGAATATTATCTGTCTTAGATTGAGGAACCAATTTGAATGGAGAAACAGGATTGAGACAACACGGGATCATTTTGATCTGGATAAAAAGTTCGCCCTGTAGGCGACCATCAGGGCAGCCAGGAGACACACATCAGCAGTGACCCCCAGGACAGCAGCCACAGTCGGGTGTGTACTAACCCCCTCCCTGACTGTGGAGAGAAAGTGGCTCTGAAGTTGAATTTCCCCCTCTGTTAAATCATGTTACTTATTTGAAACGGTAGGTACCTGAATCACAAGCATTTACATCAGTATAAAGTTTTGTTACACTCCACAGGGATAAACATGAAGAGCAGACCATAGTAAAGACCAAGTGAAGGATATATCAAATATTACTAAAGACGAGGGAAGGCAGGTGTGCGTAAATGATGGTGGCATGAGTGCTTAATGCAGGGCAGCCCGACGTGGGATGGGCGCCTTCCGAGCCAACCAGGGCAAGGAAACCTCTCGAGCCAGCTAAATCAAATCAAAATCAAATCAAATTTTATTTGTCACATACACATGGATAGCAGATGTTAATGCAAGTGTAGCGAAATGCTTGTGCTTCTAGTTCCGACAATGCAGTAATAACCAACAAGTAATCTAACTAACAATTCCAAAACTTCTGTCTTATACACAGTGTAAGGGGATAAAGAATATGTACATAAGGATATATGAATGAGTGATGGTACAGAGCAGCATAGGCAAGATACAGTAGATGGTATCGAGTACAGTATATACATATGAGATGAGTATGTAAACAAAGTGGCATAGTTAAAGTGGCTAGTGATACATGTATTACATAAGGATGCAGTCGATGATATAGAGTACAGTATATACGTATGCATATGAGATGAATAATGTAGGGTAAGTAACATTATATAAGGTAGCATTGTTTAAAGTGGCTAGTGATATATTTACATCATTTCCCATCAATTCCCATTATTAAAGTGGCTGGAGTTGAGTCAGTGTCAGTGTCAGTGTGTTGGCAGCAGCCACTCAATGTTAGTGGTGGCTGTTTAACAGTCTGATGGCCTTGAGATAGAAGCTGTTTTTCAGTCTCTCGGTCCCAGCTTTGATGCACCTGTACTGACCTCGCCTTCTGGATGATAGCGAGGTGAACAGGCAGTGGCTCGGGTGGTTGATGTCCTTGATGAACTTTATGGCCTTCCTGTAGCATCGGGTGGTGTAGGTGTCCTGGAGGGCAGGTAGTTTGCCCCCGGTGATGCGTTGTGCAGACCTCACTACCCTCTGGAGAGCCTTACGGTTGTGGGCGGAGCAGTTGCCGTACCAGGCAGTGATACAGCCCGCCAGGATGCTCTCGATTGTGCATCTGTAGAAGTTTGTGAGTGCTTTTGGTGACAAGCCGAATTTCTTCAGCCTCCTGAGGTTGAAGAGGCGCTGCTGCGCCTTCTTCACGATGCTGTCTGTGTGAGTGGACCAATTCAGTTTGTCTGTGATGTGTATCCCATGTCAGAGACGCAAACTCGGTCTCAACCTTTAAGTCTTTACTGAAGACTCATCTCTTCAGTGGGTCATATGATTGAGTGTAGTCTGGCCCAGGAGTGGGAAGGTGAACGGAAAGGCTCTGGAGCAACGAACCGCCCTTGCTGTCTCTGCCTGGCCGGTTCCCCTCTTTCCACTGGGATTCTCTGCCTCTAACCCTTTTACAGGGGCTGAGTCACTGGCTTACTGGGGCTCTCTCATGCCGTCCCTGGAAGGGGTGCGTCACCTGAGTGGGTTGATTCACTGATGTGGTCATCCTGTCTGGGTTGGCGCCCCCCCTTGGGTTGTGCCATGTCGGAGATCTTTGTGGGCTATACTCGGCGCTGTCTCAGGATGGTAAGTTGGTGGTTGAAGATATCCCTCTTGTGGTGTGGGGGCTGTGCTTTGGCAAAGTGGGTGGGGTTATATCCTTCCTGTTTGGCCCTGTCCGGGGGTGTCGTCGGATGGGTCCACAGTGTCTCCTGACCCCTCCTGTCTCAGCCTCCAGTATTTATGCTGCAGTAGTTTATGTGTCGGGGGCTAGGCTCAGTTTGTTATATCTGGAGTACTTCTCCTGTCCTATTCGGTGTCCTGTGTGAATCTAAGTGTGCGTTCTCTAATTCTCTCCTTCTCTCTCTCGGAGGACCTGAGCCCTAGGACCATGCCCCAGGATTACCTGACATGATGACTCCTTGGTGTCCCCAGTCCACCTGGCCGTGCTGCTGCTCCAGTTTCAACTGTTCTGCCTTCTTATTATTCGAACATGCTGATCATTTATGAACATTTGAACATCTTGGCCATGTTCTGTTATAATCTCGACCCGGCACAGCCAGAAGAGGACTGGCCACCCCACATATGCTCTCTCTAATTCTCTTTTTCTCTCTCTCGGAGGACCTGAGCCCTAGGACCATGCCCCAGGACTACCTGACATGATGACTCCTTGCTGTCCCCAGTCCATCTGACCGTGCTGCTGCTCCAGTTTCAACTGTTCTGCCTTATTATTATACGACCATGCTGGTCATTTATGAACATTTGAACATCTTGGCCATGTTCTGTTATAATCTCCACCCGGCACAGCCAGAAGAGGACTGGCCACCCCACATAGCCTGGTTCCTCTCTAGGTTTCTTCCTAGGTTTTGGCCTTTCTAGGGAGTTTTTCCTAGCCACCGTGCTTCTACACCTGCATTGCTTGCTGTTTGGGGTTTTAGGCTGGGTTTCTGTACAGCACTTTGAGATATCAGCTGATGTACGAAGGGCTATATAAATAAATTTGATTTGATTTGATATGCCAAGGAACTTAAAACTTGCTACCCTCTCCACTACTGTTCCATCGATGTGGATAGGGGGGTGTTCCCTCTGCTGTTTCCTGAAGTCCACAATCATCTCCTTAGTTTTGTTGACGTTGAGTGTGAGGTTATTTTCCTGACACCACACTCCGAGGGCCCTCACCTCCTCCCTGTAGGCCGTCTCGTCGTTGTTGGTAATCAAGCCTACCACTGTTGTGTCGTCCGCAAACTTGATGATTGAGTTGGAGGCGTGCGTGGCCACGCAGTCGTGGGTGAACAGGGAGTACAGGAGAGGGCTCAGAACGCACCCTTGTGGGGCCCCAGTGTTGAGGATCAGCGGGGTGGAGATGTTGTTGCCTACCCTCACCACCTGGGGGCGGCCCGTCAGGAAGTCCAGTACCCAGTTGCACAGGGCGGGGTCGAGACCCATGGTCTCGAGCTTGATGACGAGCTAGGGTGTGGAAGCCCGACGAGCTGGCTAAGCACCCCCGGTGCAGTGTGCAGTGTTTCTCAACGTGATTTTTCTTCCTTGTGAGACGGCCTACATTAAACTAGCACTGTAGAACTGACTAAAAGAGTGTCCATTAACCATCTCAGGGACTAGCTAGCAACATCCTACGGACCAGAGTTTGAGAACCATTAAATTGGTGTTAAAAACAACACAATTTGAGTTATTTGGAAACCCAGCGCTGGGTAGAAATTAAGGACAAATCACACCCATTTGGGTTGCGCGGCTTATCCAACAAATTGGGTGTCTTGGATTACCCAAACAAGGGTTCATTTAACCATCAGTTGGGTATTTTTAACTCTCATGCTGGGTTGACAAAGCAGCTAGGTCATTTTGAATGTAAGGTCATTTTCAAAAAGTGTCGCATTTTAGGGGTGTGACATTCAGCTAGATCGTGTTGGCCACACTGTGAGAGTAAATGTCATCCCATTTGATCATGTTAAGCTTACATACCGCAAATTCAAATTGTCCTTTATTTTATTTGCATTTTACACATTGGATTAATTATTACATATTATAATAAGGTATAACACCTTATTGTATCCCAACAATGGGATTTACAATGATCCAGCACCCAGCATCAATAACCCAGCAGTTTTTAAAGAAAACAACCCAACCCAACACCTGCAACCCAGGATCAACCAAACAACCCAGCATTTTTTGGAGAGTAGTGTAGTGGGATGATGTGACTGGTGAAGATGCTTTAATCTCTATATTTATCAAGCACTAGATTAATGAGAGACTTGTCCTGGATTCCATAACAGGAGAGCAGGCGTGAGTCTTCCAGAGTCTTGCATGTGTATCTCATCGTCAGGGTATCTGCATAAAAAGGTTAGAGTTCAGCGTACAGTTGTCGTAAATAAGGTGGTACACACATTACTGTAAATGTTATGATGAATTGTTTATCACAATGTTACTCAATATGTTGGGAGTTCCCTTGTTTCCCTAGTGATAAACCATCAAATTACATAAATATCATTATGTACATTGCCCAGTATGTTTGTTCTAATTCTGTACTGTAGAGTTCAACCTGCCTACCTATGTCCCAGCCTGGTAGTCTCTGGGCAATTTTCTGCTTCAGCTGCAGCACTGTGGTATTGTTCATCTCCTCCTCTGATTGGCCCACGTCGATTTCCATTATCTCCCCTCTCAGTCCATTCACTCTAACATGGAATGTTGCTGAATGTGATCAAAACAAACTTTATTTATGCACGAATCAAGGTTTAGACTAAATTACATTCAAGGGCATTTATGTATAATTTGCAAGTCATGGTCATAAACATATTGAATTCGTGTAGATTTTTTTCTTCTTTGAGACTTATTGCTTGAAAGGTCAATCTGGTTAGACACAGAATATCAATGACAAAAGACAGAAATAGTGCTGAGATGTTTTTATGAACATAAAATTAGGTCAGGATCGAAATATTTTCTGTTGTTCCACAATGCTAAGTAGCTAACCCGCCATGTTAAGTCTATGGGAATGCTAGCAGGCTTATGTTGACTTTGTACTGTTTATACTACTTGAAAATGCACGTTATTTGTCACCTTTCATTTTTTCATACATTGATATCTTGATATTGCCCAGTGTATTGTACTCTGCATTCTACAGTTCCACCTGCCTACCTGAACTCAGGTATTTCGCTGTTGTTTTTATATTGCTAAGCAATTTTACATTTAATTTCTAATTGTAGTTTTAATAGAGTCTATCATCATTGATTTCTTGACATTGCATAGTAAGTATGTGTGTTCAACTCTGCATATAGTTCTACCTGCTTACCTGACTTCCTTGATGGTCTCTCTGGCACTCGCTCGACAACATTCTGTTTCAGCTGCAGCACTCTGGTATTGTTCATCTCCTCCTCTGTGTGGCCCATGCTGATTGCCATTCTCTCCTGTCTCAGTCCTTCCACTATAAAAATATAAAAATATAAATGCAGGAGCAGACTTAGCAACTTGGGTGCTCGTTTTAAAATGC